>NC_051215.1:43685919-43688419 GCF_015220715.1 Pygocentrus nattereri
TGTTACAGCTGAACGATACCTTTAAAGTTTAAATTGTCTTGTCTTTAAAGGGATTGACGTGTCTGTCCAGCAACAGGCAGGGATTTAAAAACTTTGACAGTGAAATGGTATAAGAGACTGAGTCATCAGCTGTCCTTGACTAGATGCGAATGCCTTTCATACAGCTTCTCATTTCTCACATCTTTGATTAACAGGTATCTATAATGAAATCAAACACTACAAATAAACTCATAATAAGAGTGGCTGGACTTTGCCTGCCTGTTTCATGTCTTATCTGTGTGTAAATACCTGCAACTTTATTTTAATAAGACATCAAATACCCCAGTCTCCTTTTCTCAGAGGTTTCACATTAGAGCTTTCACAGTTTGAGTTTTCACCACATTGTTTACATTGACAGTCCATTGTCTGGGCATTACTCACGTTCTAGACGCAATTTGCATCTCAAACTGAGCCGCTACTGTGATCCCTTTGATCTGAGATAACCAAAAGGGGCGTTATTGTTGTTCCCCACCTGTACAACCACAGTTTCCAGCTCCTGCGTCCCATAGGGCGGACTGTTCACGTGTTTACATTACTGGCCAATCGTAGAACAGGAGACCAGCCAATCGCAGCTCAAGAGGGCGTGGTTTGGAGGCCAAACGCTGGTGGCGCCGGTGGCTCTGCAGGGTGTAGAGACTTACAGCTGCAAAACCATTTGGGCTCTATTGCAATTGCCATTGTCTCAATTACAAAAGGAACGTGTGCTCAGGAGAACAAGAGACTGATTAGCTGCCCACTAAAAAGTGACACGTTTGATCAGCATACAGTCACCCTTAACATGAAGCCAACTCATTCATTCATGTTCTAAAAGAGAAGTAAATGAACAGCCTGTGTCAGCAGATCTTTGATATGTTGAGGAAATCTATGTTTGAATATAAAAAAAATCAGATCATTGAAGATCTGGGTTTCTGGTTCTTGTGCAGTTCTGGTTGGATTTCAAACTAAAACTTGTTTTAGTCGTGAAATAATACAGAGATCCTGGAAGTGGTTTGAGAAGTAGGATATTATGTCGTATTCTCACAATAATACAGGCGCATGATGCCAAGACTGCAGATTCACTTCAAAGGGGGAAAAGGTCTCAAGTGCTCTGCCTAAGCATGCTTCATGTTTCCCCTTGTGGTTCATGTTTAATGACCTTAGCCCTTAGCAATAAACCTGAACGTGGTGCATTTGTGGAAAAAATGCTTTGAAAAGGTGGAACTTCTTTATGATTAAAGGTCAACAAACTCGGCCGACGGTCGCCCTCTTATCAGTATTATACACTGTAGATATGGCCACTGACCAGAAGGTGCTTCGTGTGGGCCAGCTGTTGGTGTCCTGACACGGCTTTGTTGAAAGGACACGCAGACTGCTGGAAGCCCCCGAGAGGTTTCTCACAGACTTCGTGGCGCCAGGCTTTCGCAATCACAGGATATGTAAAGACTTCAATAACGACCCATTAAGCCCTAATGATTGAGAATCGATCAGGCGTTAACATCCACATGCATATGCTAATGACCGCTGGGGGTCTGGCCTTATATACCGGGGCCTCTCCTAGGGGCTTGTCACAACACTCTCAGGACTCTCACGGATACTCTTGGGATCTCCAAGCAGAAGACAAACATGGTTAAAAACTTCTCCGTGGACTGGCTCGCCCAAAGCTATCACGACTCTACGCAGGACCCGGAACATCTGGATGCTACAGCTGCGCCCAGACGCCACGTTCCCTGCTCGGTGCAGCCGCGGCCTCCAACTTCTTACGACAAGGGCTATCTGCAGCCCAAGCCCAAATGCACCGAGCAGAAGATCCCCACAACGCGGCTGATGGAGAAAGAGCCCGTCCTGTTCGACCCACTAACCCCGAGAAGCTGCTCCTCTCCAAGCTGTAAGTGTCTCAGGCTTTTTCATCATCAGTTTCTTATAGCACCTCATTTTGAGGTGCAGCCGATAACCTGCGATCTGCTTCTGTCTATTAAGCTTCAGAAAACAGTGGCTACTCTTCTGGCTACGAGAGCGAGGCTGCTTCTTCTGAATGCCCCTCAGTCGAAGACGTGAACGAAGAGAAAGATCTCGGCTCGCAGCGCAGGATCAGGACCAAGTTCACCCTGGAGCAGATCGATAAGCTGGAGAAGATCTTCAGCAAGCACAAATATCTGGACGCGGGCGAGAGGGTCAAGACCGCGCTGAAACTCGGCCTCTCCGAAACTCAGGTCAGTGGCGTCGCTCGCACTTTTTTTCCATTCGCTGTTTGAAAGTTATCTTACTTCGAACATGTACTGAACCTCCGTCTTCTTTGCTGACCACAGGTCCGAACCTGGTTCCAGAACCGGAGGATGAAGCTGAAGCGCGAGGTCCAGGAAATGAGAGGAGATTATCTGGTCCCAGCTCTGGCTCCCGTCTTCTTCCCCGGAGTCCCCGGCGTTCAGCACCACTGCTACAGCGGACAGCGCCAGGCTCTGGCCCCGCTCATGATGCCCCCACT
>NC_051215.1:43693419-43740919 GCF_015220715.1 Pygocentrus nattereri
CGGCGGCGCCTGGATGTAGCGAGTGGACTCGACGTGTGAAAAACAGCAATTGCGACATCTATTAACTTCCATTACAACGCCCATCAAATACTTATCGTTCCGTCGAGATCTCTTTACTAATGCAAATACAGGCGGAGCGCCTCCTACACATCGCCTGGATCTTAGGCCGAGGAGCTGCTGCTGATGTGATCAAACCACTTCACAGCTGGAGCAGGAGCGCCCACCATGGCCAGGAACTTTACTGTAGCGTGGCTTTCACAGAGCTCTCACAGCTCCACCGGTCAGGAGGAGAAAGCTCTCAGTTTAGATGGTCTCCAGTCTAACGGACTTTGCTTAGTGCCTCCACCAAGTCAGAAGCTGTGTGAGGCCCAAACAGAGGAGACAGAACAGACCCCATATAGGGGTCTTCAGGATGTGAATCACAATGCCAAAGATGTGAAGATCAAGACCCCATCTTCTCCTACCAGTAAGTACTATTCTACACTCCCAAAAAGGGTTCCTCCAAGGTTCCTAAAGAAAATGGGTTCTGTTCAGTATGGAGCCATTCCCATATTTTTTGCATGGTGAACTGGTTCTTCAGATTGATGGAAAATGTGTTGAGCCTTTATGAAAATGGTTCTTTAGAGCTCCAAAAAGGGTTCTTCTATTGTTGCAAGCTTGAGATGAAGGCTTTTTGGTGTTATAGAACCATTTTCATAACACATTCTCCATCAGGCTGGAGAACCATTTCACCACACTGTTTAATGGTTCAGTACAGAATAGAACCATTTCTGTTGCTAAAGAACCATTAAAGAACCATCTTTAAGAGCCATGTTCAATTTCCAGAAGACCTTTGCTAATTTCTTGTATTTCAGACAGCTGTGGTTACACATCCGATTCATCGGAGAGTGAAGTTTGCGAAGACAGTGAAGGAGAAACCGGCCCAAACCGTCGAGTCAGAACCAAATTCACCTCCTACCAGATCTCACGGCTGGAGGAAACCTTCACCAGGCACAAATACCTCGGTGCAACCCAAAGAAAGAAGATGGCAGAGAAACTGCATCTTTCTGAAACTCAGGTAAGCTCACAGCTTTTCTTGATCTTGTGTTTCATTGTTCTTCATATCAAATGTGTCACCTGTTTATTTGATGCATACTAATGAGTTTTGTTGGCTGTTCTTTAGGTGAAAACATGGTTTCAGAACAGAAGGATGAAGCTGAAGCGTGAAGTCCAGGACAGGTGTGCTGAATATTTCTCTCCGGCTCTGGTGTCCCCAGTGCTCTTCAGAGCAGCTCCTTCATTTCAGCACCCCGGTATGAGCGGCCAGCTCCTCTCTCTGCAGCTCCATCAGCAACAGCTCAATCAGAGAGTCAGTCTGATGGCACAGCAGCATAGCATTCACCCCACACTTCTGCTCGCCTCAGCTTACTATTAACCACTGAGATGCATTTCCTTCTCACTAAGCAAAGAAATGCTGTTTGTACTCCAGAGTAATATTTCCTTACTCCAGTGCTGGAAGGTCCACCTGCTCTGAGCAGATTATTGTTTTCTCTGCACCTGAATCACATCGTTAGCTAATGATCAAGTCCTTCTGGAGCTGAATCAGGTGTGGAAAAAGGGGAAACACACACACAAAACTGAGCTGGATTTAAAAGTGTTACTTTATCTCTTTGGAGTTGTGTAACTGAATCATGTATATGAATAAGCACTATAAGTATGTATAAAGTATGTACAAAGATTTTTCTTTATGTCAAAATAAAAGTTATAATTGATTGTAATAAAAATTCTGAATGTTTTGGATTTTAATATACAAATTATGAGCTTTTCAGATGCTTTTCAGAGATAGAGAGAGACAGACACAAAGATAGATAGATAGATAGATAGATAGATAGATAGACACACAGACAGACAGACAGACACACAGATAGATAGATAGATAGATAGATAGATAGATAGATAGATAGATAGATAGATAGATAGATAGATAGATAGATAGATAGATAGATAGAGAGACAGACAGACACACAGATAGATAGATAGATAGATAGATAGATAGATAGATAGATAGATAGATAGATAGATAGATAGATAGATAGATAGACAGACAGACACACAGATAGATAGATAGATAGATAGATAGATAGACAGATAGATAGATAGATAGATAGATAGATAGATAGATAGATAGATAGATAGATAGATAGATAGATAGATAGATAGATAGATAGATAGAGCAAGACTTACAGTAATCTTAAATAATCCCAGATTACATAAATCTTCTAACTCGGAAGATCCTGAGCGCAGTGTTAGTTTACCGGGGGTGGGGGTGGAGGGGGGGGGGGGCTGACTTTATTTTTTTATTAAAAAGTCGAGCTCATCAGTCAGACAGTTTCTCTACCTCTTTTTGATCTTCAGTGCGGAGGAGCTGAGGCTGCAGCTTCGCGCGTTCCCGCGTTGCCGTCTCCGCGGGGCTTCGCACTTTCCCTGCAGCTCCAGCCTGTTTGGCTGCTCCTGTGGGCAAATACACTCCGGCAGGATCCAGCGGCGCGGCGCTCCTGGGCCATTTGCATCTTCAAAGAGACATCAAAGCAGCGGTAAGGGCCACATCATCGGGATCCATTGAGCTCAGCTGGATTTCAATCGCAGAGTTCGCACCCACAAGACAGGCGCTAAAGCCTGGCGCCATGAAGTCTGCGCTGATACCTGTTACCCCGCCCCCCCGCCCCCTCATTCATCCCCCGTCACCTCCCGCCACTGTAATTAACCTGCATCCCCTAAACAGGACACCTCAACACGAGCTGCTGCTCCACTCCAGTCTAGTTTTGGTGATGATGAGGAAGGAAATCAAGCGGTCACATATCGATATTAAGTCCAGCCCTGCATATGTCCGAGCAGACCACTAACAGCTCTTCTAAGGCCGCGCATTCACAGTGCATAATGCCTGCACTCGAACCTTTAAGCTGGCTGCTTTCACAGCCTCTTAAGCCTTGGCTCAGACAAAGTTTCATACATGTTTTAGAAATATACCAGTCAAATGTTTGGGCACACCTTTTCGGCATGATAGAACAGTCATATGAACTTTCAGCACATATGAACAAAAAAAAGAAAAGTTTATATTAAGTGTTTAAGTGTAATTTAAGATATTCATAGCTTCTTCAAAGTTTTCTGTCTCTGCCTCTTGGCATCCTCTCCAGCAACTTCCGACTTCAGACATCTGGTGCACTTTTCCACCAGGCATCAGGAAGTTCCACATATGCTGCGCTTCTGCTGAAAACCTCTAAACATCATTTATAAGTAGAATCATACATAAACATCAAATTCACTAATAATACTTATCACAGACACAGGCACAGCCAAGGGGTGGCCAGTGCCACCATAGAATGAAGCCTGGCTGCTCTTCTAGTCACCCCAGTCAGTGAAAGCGAGGCAGTCAGCCACATATCAGTTATGCTTCATGGCGAAAATCTGCTCTCAGGGTACCAATCAGTTATGAGAGTCTGATGATGCTGCATTTAATGATTAATATATCTTGCTGAGATCGGCTAATTTACTCAGCAAACAGGCAGGAGAATGTGCCCTGGTTCTCTTCAGCAGTGCTGCTCTTAATGTAGTATGGCAGTCTATGTATACCACTGCTGTCGGAACAAAACCTTGTATCTCCAGTTTTTGACATGAAATTGAAAATGCCTGTTGCCTTTAACATTGTGTGTAATTTCCACGATGAATGGATCAAAAGAAATGATCAAAAATTACTTAGCAGAAAGTCAGATATCACTGACTTCCAATGGAGATATTTGAAGGTTTTGTTCTGACATCAGCAAAACATTTTTCTTAACCCCTTAAAATGTTTTTCTTAACCCCTCAAGGCTTCATCAGAATATATGTACAGAGAAACAACGCGTCACTTATACAGTAACACTTATTTTTCCTTAGCAGTGTGACCAACCCATTCTAAAAGTTGTAGCTACACCCCTGATCACTGAAGAATAAATGATACATTTTTATGAGTCAAATGAAAGACTTCAATCTTCAAGCTTATTTAGTACAGTAACAGAGAAAACAGTGCTGTCCAACTACAGATACAGTGTAAATACTTTTTCAAAGGTACCACATGAACCTGAAGTTCCTTGTCTACCTAAAATGGCTTTTAAAGGTTCACTACATTCACTCTGCCATTGTTACATTGTCACAACATCATAGAAAATATAAAAATGTAACAGAAATAAAACAGAAACCTCCCATTTCTAAAATAGAAAATTGAAATCAAGGCCTGGGCTTAAGTCAGCGTGTCGAGTCAGATGCCAAATATATATGCAACAGAATATAGTACAACTTTTGCCTGACTAAAATTATTCAAGTATGCTTGAGGGTACCACCCTAGTGGCCGCACTTGTACCCCGATAGGTGCTGTTTTTGTGTGTGTAGCCTCTTTGAATTATTCAGCACCTACTGTACATTTCTCAGTCACTAATATGAAGCTAATATGAATGCAGTATGTATGGTGTGAGAGTGAGGAACTGAAACATGGGCTCACGTACAGGCCTGTTTAACTAAAGGATATAGATTAGCTTTTATATCAAAATGTATTTATGATTGTCCAACACATATTTAGCTTGGTGAGAACTTCTGTCAGCTACTGTATATTTTATACCGCTTGTATGTAGAATCTACCCTTTCACTTCTTTACATTTCAGGACGGTGTAATATATGTTCAGGTACCTTTCCCAGTCATGATTTGAATATAAACTAAATACATTATGGGAGTAAGCATAATTAGTATAGCATGAAATTGTGACATTTGTGACATATGTGACATTTTCTCTGTTGAGATGTAAAGACTTCAAGGTTGTTGAGTTTTCTGACGTGATTTAAGGAAATCTATAATGTTGACTCATCTAGGCTGACTATACTTCATTCAAATGTCACTGATAGTTCATTGTACATTAACAGAACAAGTATTTTACATGTTTAATTGATTATTTGTGGTTCAAAGAACTCTAATTTTATTTCAGCAGAGTTAAAGTTCAGACCATTTTATTTTCCTATAAAGTACTTTACATACTCCACTCTTTGCCATCATACAGGCCATTTGCTGCATGATGATGGTAACTTTACAGGAAAGCGAATAAACCTACTGTATTTTCAATGTAAGTCAAATGAACCACACTTATGTGGTTTAAACACCTCTAGTCCCTGACTAGACACCCTCTCAGCCCAGACCTGAAGCAGACAAAAAGAGGAAAACATCCATCAATACAGTATTAAGCACATAATGTTAACATGACGTTAAAGGTCTTCATAAGAAAGTACACTTTATAATGCAGAATCACATTCGTCAGCTTCTAAATCACTGCCTACACTTAAGTTCTGTTCAATCAGCCACTTGAGACTTGCATGTCTAAAATAGATTTTGCACCCCTTTAAGATCAAATACACTACTGAGAAATGTACTGCATGCCAAAGTACACTAATCAAGCCCCAGTCTCCTTCCTATTGTATGCAGTACAATATGTTTCCTACTGAACTCATGTGAACCATTGTTTTGTAGTACATGTCACCACAGGGAGGCACTACCCTCTCATTGTATGCATTTAAAACCTCCATCAGCAAGACTCGTCAGACCTTTGTCTCTGATGCTGGAGCTTCGGTGCACAGAATGTGAAGCACAATCACTTGCTATGTGAGAAAACATCAGTTTCACACATTAGAAAAGCTAATGTCCAGCTGATTGCTGCTGCTTGTGTTGAGATTGATCTGAGAGGTTACAAGCTCAAGTGAGAACGTGTTAATTACGCTTTGATTGCTGTGTGTCAGGTGCAGCTGTCTGGGTGCAGACCCAGCGGAGCCAGAGAAATGAACGGCCATTGGCAAGGTGTTAGCACGACCTTTGTTGCGGTCAATTCACATTAGTCGGAACCTCTAATCTTATACACTGACACACAATGTGGCTGCTAATGAGGTGACTAGCTATGTGTACTAGCCTTGTAATATGCATTATGTGAACACAGTTTTTTTTTTTTTGGCAAAGCATTACTAAGCAAATATATTTCAAAATCCAAAATATAGCCCAAATACAAAAAGGTATAAAACAATTCAAGTGGCTGTTACTGCTGTTTTATCTGTGTGGCATACATTTGTGCATTTTCATATAATAGCAGTGTGTAATACTGTGTGTGTGTTTGAAATGACCCAACAGCTTAAATCAGTCTGAGGCATATGTGACCATTTAGACATGTAGTTCACACAGTGCTACAGGAGCGTCCATTACTTATTAGGAACAATCTGTTCTTGTAAAGAACGCATTTAATAAATATTTTTGATGTATGATTTTTGACGTATGACTGTGAACAACTGAGTGGAAAGTTATGTTTGTTTGAGTGTATTTTCTGTGCTAGCCAAGCAAGATGAAAACATCTCTCATGACAGACAGTAAAGTATATCATCACTGGCCAAAGAAAGAATATCTCTGCATTTTGTACATAAAAACAGTCTCTTTTTATGTCATTTTAATTCATTTATTTATTATTAACAACAAAAATGTTGTTTTTTCCCTAGCAGTGTGACCATCTCCGTTTGAAAAGTTCTAGCGACGCCCCTGATTACTAAAGCAAACCACTTTAACTGCAAACTTATTAGTCAATTATTAATTTTAGAACTTTAATTAAAGACTTTAATTTTGAAGCTTATTCAGTAATGTATCTTTCTAGATACTTTTACAGGTACCAATGTTCTTTGGACAGTGATTCGATTCAATTCAATTCAAACTGAGAGAGAAACACACTTTTTAAGCTCACTCCTTCCTCTATTTGTACCAGAATATGTTACTGTGATTTATATGATCTCACAATACATTAGCCCTAAATGATAACAGCAAGTCATGTATTCTCATGCAGCTCTTGTAAAGGTCACCAGGATGTACCACTGCTTCTAAACACTGACCACTGCATTTAAGAACAGTTTCTATTCTCAAGCAGTGCTTTCTTAAGCACTGCCACATAGACTGACCTCCACTCTCTAACAAACTCTCTCCATCAAAGCCCATTTTCTCCTGCTGTATATTGAGGGTCACTGCCTGACATCATTAGTCACACTCTCTGCAGTGTGTTGCTCATGCTGTGTCATACACTGAAAAATAAAGGTTGCTAAATGGTTTTTTGCCTGTGCATATGATTCTTGGATAAATCTACATGACTATTTTCCAACCACACTTTATATTAATGATAATAATAATAATATCTTTATTTATAGAGCACTTTTCATACTGGTGGCAGCTCAAAGTGCTTAACAGAGGTGATAGAGCTTAACAGCATGAGAAGAAACTGGGTTGATTTAAAACTCATATAAGGCAATGACACAGATCAAATAAAAAGTGTGCACTGAGCTTGACTGTCTAATAATAAGTGGAATTGAGTCTCACAGTTTAGAAGCATAATAACGCAAAGATGCCTCTGCACATTTTAGGTATTGTACAGAAGGTATTGGCAGAAGGTCAGTAACCGCAGATCTAAGATCACATGCTGTAACATATTGTAAGTGCGCGCAAGGTCATTTAAAGCCCTTACCCCTTATACATGGCCTGGGTACACTGACAGGCCCAACGTTTTAGCATGCACTTCTGTAACCTAAGAATAGCTCAGCCAGTTTGCAATAAAGACCCTGTAGTTACTGAAAAATAAGTCGTGATATTTAATACACCTGGAATTTCATGGGGTTAAAAACTAGTATCAGAATTTTAATCCATCCCATAAGATACAAGCAGCCATTGCAGCTCTTTCAAAACAGGAGTGATATACATACAGGATGAAACAGAGCTCAGAATCCAAGATTACACCCAAGTTTTGTGCATCAGGTTTGGTATATGAAGCTAAAGATCCAAGCTTTTCATAAAGGTTTTTCTCAGAATTTTTGTATCAACTATAAGTATTTCAGTTTTTGTCCTATAGAATTAAACAGGCTGACTTTGTTACTGTGCCTTTAAGATGTACACACGCAAATGCCTCTGTTCTGATTGGCTGCTCGTCACATTCAAAAATCAGTCTGGGCTGAAACACTTCTTATAATTTCATTGTGAATGTGCAGAGCTAAACTGCAATAGGTGGAGTGATGCTACACACAGCATCAAATTTCTTTATTCATTTTTTTTTCTGGTACATGGACCCTTTAATAACCACATGTTGAAATATTTTAGTGAATCAAAATGAGTAATTCTACTGAATTCCTCAAAAGTGCCCTTTATTTGTTATTTTACCATTTTTATAAGAGCATAAATAGGCCTACATCATTGTCACTGCTTAGTGGCGTGTGTTGTAGTATATTATTCTATGTCACTTCCCTTCATCACAGCCATAACTTTGTTCGAAACAAACTTACAATTCTAATCAGTTTGCTTCTTCATCCAGTGCACAGATGTTGAGCTTATGCCTTGAGCTTTTTCTGCGCCGTTCAATCTTTTGAACAAGAATCCCTGTCGACTGCTTTCTCCCCTGTTCCACTGCTCTACCCAAGCCACACGATTATTGTACACAGGCCATCGATCGCAGAGATCTCCTCCATATTTGATGAGGACAGCAGTGGTCTAAATGTTTCTCTTTTCTCGTACTACCTCAGTAATGAGCACTTCAGGGACAGCAGAGCAGTGAGTGGGAACACATTGTCTTTGATACAATATAACGATACTTGCGGCCCTTATCCCCTGGCACCTGCACCAAATATGCATTTATCATCTGTCTATGGAGCATGCAACAGTCCTTTTACACACAAACATCACTTCACAGAGAACGAGGGAGAGAAAGAGAGACAGGGAGAAATCTCTGCACACAGTAGAGAGCTTTTTTGCATATGCATATGGAGCCTGAAGTCTGTTAACCAGGTTTAGAGTCACATATCTGTGCATTTGCCTTGCTGGATTGGTTGCCTTTTCTTCTAGCTTCAGATTTGTGATAATTAATTTATATTTATAACCCTGTGTGCTTTAACAGGCAAACCACTCAAGACAAGTATTTAACCCCTTTAAAGCCCACAGGCCCTTATGTGTCACTGTTACCATCTCATGACTCACACAGCGGTCAGATATAAATGAACCAAGGCACCTGTTTAACTCACAAACTGAAAATGTTAACATTAACTGTCACTATATTTCATGGTAACAACATATGTATATGCAGAATCTATCTGGTTGAATTCAAATGTGTGCCATACATCAATTTATTATTAATATTATTATTATTATGCTTTTTGAGTTTCATTGAAGTGACTAAATACAAAGAAGTTAGAAAATTCTTAAGATCAATAAATAACAAGCCTGCAGTTTAAGAGATGAAAGCCGTGAGTGATTCAAACTGTCTGATGTAAACAAGTAATAGATTTTTTTTTCTTTGTTAGTTTGCTTTTTACTCAGAAAAAAAACAGACAGGCCATTGTCATGAAACTGCCTCAAACCATTTCCATAAATATTGACATGTCAATCATGCTGATAAAAATATATTCCTACACTGTTAGAAATAAAGGTTCTGTGCGGGTATGTTTGTTATTCATCAAGGTACAAACAATGTAAATGTACCCTAAAAGATATAGCTGTGGTTTTAAGGTTGAGTTGTGTACCTTAAATAAGTTTCTTCCCAGTGGAAAAGTATATACCTTTTTTTAAACCTAATGTTTTAAAACAGAACAATGAAATAAAAAGCATGGCGACAAGACGGATGTGTGGAGTCAGTACAACTATATCATTGTAAATATAATTTCAGTGGATTATGGCACAATTATGTTCCCTGACATACCCTTGAAGCACCCCCCCCCACCCCCAACCCCAGTGACAGTTTCATACATTTATTTCTGTGAGTGTAGGATTTAGCAGATCAACCAAAGCTGTACAGAGTGCACCAGAAAGGTATTTTATTTATTGTTATTCATTGTTTTTTACTCTAATTCTCATCACTGCAATGCCACCACATATCTGTTTCTCACTGTTCCTGACTGATGGGTACAGTTGTATGCAAACACCACAGTTGAAGTAAAATAAGGCAACACTTTCTCTACAGGCAATCAAATATATATATTTCTGTGCATATCAGCATATACTTTATATTTATTTGATGAAAATTTAACATATTGGAAAAAACACAAAATGGAAATATGATACATGCCATAACTTTTGCACAGGCCATATTTATTGTTTTATTTTTAACCTCCAATATGTTCATTTCAAATGAGCAGTAAAACAAACAGTAATGGTTCATTAAAATGTGCAGAAGTGTGTTATCCGTACAGGACTGTATATTTAGAATTAAAAGCAAATAAATTTGCATGACTTTTAGTTGTAGCATCTGTTTACTATGTTTTTGAATCAGAAGAATAAAAGGTTATATAGTTAAAAAAAACCCTCTGTGGTTGTCAGTGTGTTATGATGAGTACTATGTTTTAATAATTAGGTTTAAAAAAAAAAAATCTATCTTCCAATATTATAGTGTTGCGCTAATGGGAATGTGGCCACTTTAGTTTGGAGAAATGACTGAAACTTGAATTAAAATCAATTAAATCATTCAAGTTTATTTGAAATTATTCAACCAGGCCCTCGCAGAATTAGACAGAAGTACACAGAGTTATTCAGTGAACAAAACTACAAGCACTTCAGGAATGCTTTCAATTCAGTTGCTTTATTCAGTTACAGCAGGCAGCAGATTACATGTTGTGTTTAAATTCACTCTTCACAAGATCACACCATCACAGCTCATTCACAGAATGCCATATGGTGGCAAAAAAAAAAAACAATTACATTGATAAGACTAATACTTTGCTTCTAATAGAGTTTAATCCTTTTGGGCAGAGTGGCAGAGCATGAAAGCATTAAAGACGTGTAAAACACAGTTTACTCAGCCATTGCTCCACAAAAGAAGAGGTGGTGATGGCGGTGTGGGAACGTGTCAGTGGAACACCTCTGCAGCCCCATTTTCCCATGCCCTATGCCTCTTTAACGCTACATCTCAAAGAGGTATATGCATAGGAAAAAGGAACAGCGAGCATGGAGGCACGGTGCCTGACGAACTTCGGCAGATCTGGGGAGGTGAAGAGAGGAGGAGAGAGAAAAAAACAGAGTTATCCATCAACAGCACATCAAATCCATACAGGATTAGCAGAAGTGCGAGAACTCTAATCTTTGCGCTTAACTCAGAACTGAATCCATGCCCAAATTCCATGTTGCTGAATCGACAAACAAAAATTCAGTCACTTATTTGACGTGATAATCACACTGAGATTAACACTCAAGCCTCTGCACTCCTTAAATAATTTGGCATGGTTAGCTATGCAAAGTCAGTCAAGAACTGTTCTCACCATGGTTTCTATCTCAAACACTAGTTTGTATTCTTTAACTAATTCAACACAGAGCTGCAAACTCTGCTGAAAGTTGTTCTTGCCACAGTTCAGAGAACATTAAATGCAAAAAAGCAGCATTTTAAACAAGAGAAGACAGTGGAACAGGCTTACCTAGTCCAGCACCAGGGCCATCTCCTTGCAGAAAACTCTCCCTCTTGGGATTTTATTCCTCCCCAGAGACCTTGAAGATGTTTAAGGAAGACAGAGTAACTGTTTTCTCTATTGGCTTTCACCACTCTTAGCCTCCTCCTCCTCCTCCTCCTCTTGTTGGGGGCCTCCACTAGCACCTGCACCTCCCGGATACAAGCTCAAAGCACAAAACAAATTCACAGTAAACAAAGTCTGCTGTGAACAGGCAGGCCCATGCCATTGTGATGAGTGATTGGTTGAGGCTTGGGCCCACTCCAGTGCATGGCAAAGTCTCAAACCTCAGAGCAGATGATGTGCTATCTGAGGTGCAGACGTCAGAGTTCCAGAGAGAGAGCGAGAGTGAGAGATATGAGGCCGAAGCTTTGGGACGGCTCGTTCTCTGATGGCTGGAAAGTATCTTATCTCTCAGGGTCTCTCGCTTGCTCTCCCAGACCAGAGAGAACCCGCGCTCTCATGCTTCAACAAAGCTCAAGGTCTCAGGCAAGGCCTCTTAGAGGAGGATGGACACACACAGGCATACACACACACACAGACTCACCCCAAACGTTTTGGCATCTCAAGGCTATTGCAGTGGAAAGAGAAATACAAGAGCTTCAACTTAGTGCCGTCTGCAATTATGGGTTCCATAAGTTAACAAGGGTGCTTCACAAAATCTTGCTGTAAATATTCCTTATCAGAGTCCAAAGAGGTATTTACTGCTGGGAAGACATACAGCCTCTATGGAGGATCTACATGAAGCAGTGCTTTGTATGCCACTGGTGGAGGTCAGGGACAGATAAAGTCATAAAAATCAAAGTTGGCCGAGCTAAAGCGCTGCACGTATCTTTGAGGATGAATGCATGTGGTGCGGATTGTTGCACTGCTAAGCTGCTCTTGAATCTTCTTTGTCAAGCACAGAGGCTACTCCTCAACTTTTTCTCAGGGTTCAGTAGGTCACGCAGGCAGGAAATTTCTCCTCTGGCAGTTATTCTGTAGCGCAGGTACAGCAAGGATATCATAAACAAAGAATTATTTAGCTTCACTGAAACTAGGCCATGTTAAAGATGACAACCTGTCTGAGTTGCCTAAAGAGAGGCATTCATATCATCTATCTCAGTATTTCTTTGGAGATGAACTATCAATCTTTGATAAACATCTTGACAAGCTGTCAAAAAATATGCCAAAAAGCTGGAAGACAAGAAGCCACAACCAACACATTTTGGTTTTCATTAAATCATTTTTAAAACCTTTGTGCAAGACATTGATATTACATTAAAATCATTCATTTGACCTCTATATAAAGTTGAAAAGTTGCAACGTTTTATTTTGTAATATATTTATGGAAATGTATCATGTTATTTATTGTATGTAATTACATGAAATGTTACAAATGCAATTCCAAAAAAGTTGGGACAGAAGGAAAAATGCAAATAAAAGCAAAAAAAAATATTATTTTTTAAAAAATCTACTTTGATCAAAAACAGTAAAGACAACATACATAATGTTTTATGTAATCAACTTAATTTTTTTTAAATTGATGTCTGCAACACATTCCAAAAAAAACTGGGATTGGGGCAATTTAAGACTACAAACATTGCAAAAATAATAAAAACATCTTAAACAGTTAATGCAATCATGTTTGGCTATTGTAGGCACGTCCAGGAAATTTCTAGTCTTTTATGAGTGAGGATGTACTGATTTTCTCCACTTGATCAAAAATGCATCAGCAAGAAATCCAACATCCGGAGAAATGTCTCTGAGTAAAGGAAAAGACCTAATGTTCATGCCCTTGATCCCTCAGATGCCACTGTATTACAAACCTGCATGTTTCTGTAATGAATGTCACAGATGGTTTAGGGAATGCTTTAAAAAACATTGTTAATAGACACCATCCATTGTTGCATCCACAATTGCAAGTTAAGGCTGTATTGTGCACAGTGGAAGTGACATGTCTACAACTTCCAGAAAAGCTGGCAATTTCTGTGGGCTCAAGCTCATCTGACATGGAGTGATGCACCATGAAAATGTGTATTATGATCTGTTAAATCATTACTTAAAGAATGTCCATTATTTCTAAAAACAATGTTCTCAAGTCCTAAGAAGATAAAGACCATCCAGATTAATACCAGTAAGTGGTATTCAAGTTCAAAAACCAGCATCTTTCAGGGTATGGGGGAGGGTATTAGTGGGTAATTTGCTCATCTATGAAAGTAGCATACACATACAGAGCCAGCAAGTACATATAGACCCACATATGCTGTCTTCTAGACACTGTCTTTTTCAGCGACATCTAGGCTTACATAAACATGATGAAACCAAACCGCATTCTGCATGTTACAACAGCATGGCTGTGTAATCAAGAGTGTTGTGGGCGCTAGTCTGGCCTGCCTGCAGTCCAGAATTGTATTCAGTGCATTTACCATGCAGAAAACAAGTCACAGCCTAAAAAGCACGCACAAGCAACAAATCTATGGTCCAACAGAATCTGCTTCAATACTAGACACACTATTATATATCCAGGGTTGAGAGGGTTAGTTTAAATTTTGTTTTTTTCGGTGCAGGTTGCTGATTACTTTCTAAAAATGCAACTGTAACCTAAAACAAAAGATTGCCATATTAAAGTAATGTAACCTGATTACTTACTGTAACTGTTGCTTAATTTACAAAATAATATAATTAAATACAAAATAAAGACAAGAGAAAAAATATTTCAACAACAGCTTTAACTTAAGGCAAATAAGGAATAACACAAGGGAAAACCGCACTGTTGAAATAATGATAGGGTATAAATGACTTAAGTGCCTGTGCTTTATACCAAAGTCAATAGGTCAGCCTAGCAGGCATTCTCCTGTGCTCATTTCACATATTACTGAGTTAAACTGCTAGCTGGAACTGACTGTCTTAGTTACCCATAATGATAAATTACACACTTTACAATTTTGTCCCTATATCATTCTTAAATTATTGATGAAAGAAATAAGATATACAAACCTTAAACCAAAATCACTCTTCACAAGGCTCTTTTCATCTTTCATTATTCTTCTGTTCCACCTTATTCTTTAAACATTAATGTAAGCTCACTTCAGCATGTTGGCAAAAGTTTCATTTTTAGGAGGTCAAACTTTTACAAATATTAAATAGGAACAAATGTGAATTGTACTTCCAGATCAGTTTACAGCTAAAAAACAGAGTAAACAGGTGATTCATACATCTATGGAAAACCACTGCAAATCTTCATTGTGCAAAAAATAAATAAATACTTTCTAAAATCACAATAGGTTGGCCAGAAAAAGATGGCAAACTGCTGCTGAGGAGGGGAATTCTTCAGAGCCAGAAGAAAGCAATAAGTGTGTCAGAACTGGGCCATCACTTGTTTGCTATCTGGGTTGTAACTAGAGATGTACTGATACCACCTTTTCCCTTCAATACCAAACCCTGACCATTGAGTACTGGCCGATACGGAGTACTGATACCAATACTAATTTTAACTGAACTAGCTTATAAGTCCTGATTTTATACAGGTTGACTTTTTTGCAAATATTTTATTTTGGTAAAAGCTGTGTACTGTATCACTAATAAAAGATATCAAGCTTTAATGAATGGCTTACGACTTTCTTTTGTTGTTTTAGTGTATACATTTAGTATTTACTTTTACATAATTAATAATAAGATCCATACTTAACAACTGAAGCAAATATTACCGTTATTCACACAGTCAGTAGCAGCTCATTTCTCAACTTATTTGAAGCAAAAGGCCACAAGACCCCGCCACTGTGTGATGCAACTGACCAACAGTGGAGCACTACAGATGGAGCTAGCAACTGACCGACAGATGAGTGCTTGAGGAGCTAGTGGACCCACAGTCTGGGTAGCAAGCTGATATGCTAAAGGGTAAATCAAGACTAAATGCATTCATTAACCCAAGAGAACAACGGCTCCTTCCTTTTATCCCTCCCACATTTGCCCCCTCTAAACAACCTAGACTAACATTAACTCAGACTGTAAGTGACTACACAATGGGATATAGGGATTTCTGAAAGAAGCCTAGTTCAGCCATCAGCATGTTTCACACTGCTTATATGTTGCATTATCTGGTTCAAATATGGTTCTGAAAACAAAGTAGAGAAAATCTGGTAAAGAGACACAAATTGCTGACTGATGCGGTTAAAATAGTGCAGTCATTTGCTTAAGAACTCAAATACTCTCAAACTCACAAAACACTGATGCGTTTTTCTTTGTGTGCCTATCATGTACTTTAAATATTACAACGATCTTATTCACCAGAATGAGGATTTTAATTATCTCTAAGAGAGTGTGACATGGAAGTCGCCAGCATTGATACATCTTTAGTTCCAGCACCATATTTTGGACGTATTCTTGCTTTCAGTAAGTGCCTGTTTAGACGCTAATACATTGTTCTTGAGCTGTTTGGTTATTTTAAGCCTTGCTGTTCGTCTTACAATAGCAATACTAATACTAGATGGCAACACTTTGTGTCATGGACACACACAGAGCTCTATTATGTATTAGAAATGCTAGCACTAGACATTCACTCTCCACTGACCACTTTAAATAGTGATCTCTAAGATGGCTCCTATTGCAGTCAGGCCTATTTTGACCAATCACATCATTTTTAACTTTATGAAACCACTGAGAATAAAAAGGTTTCCTCATTTCTCTCTAACCTCTCTCTCTCTCTCTCTGCTGAGTGTCTCTGAGAGAGTATTGGAATTAAATTCCCAGTCTAATCAGAGTTTGGGGGCTTGGTAGAGACTGTATTGGGGGCAGATTTTAACATGCAGCATTTTTTGGCACAGAGTTCTGCAGAGTTTCAGACTGAGAAATCTGCAGAGCAAAGCAGGAACCACTGCTCAGGCAGTAAAGACTGTCAGGAAAGATAGACAGCACCCACATCTACATCCAAAAATCATCACTTAAGTTAATATTATAGAGACCAATATAATGAGTCACTACAAATTAGTGCTGAAGATTTAAATCTTTTGATTGCTCACACTGTGATTTGGAGGATTACATTAGGCTACAGCACTATGATTCAGACCACATTCAGGAGACATAAACATTTAATGGGCCGCAGCACTATTGGCACTAATGAAGAGCTTTATTTATTCCTGTCGAAGTTGCTTCCAAGAGTTGTAGCTTTGGCATATCTTAAACTTGACTCAGCCTTGTGGCATAATTGACCCTGAGGCCTGCTACACTGTTTTGTCTATAACAGTGGGAGTGCTGCTTATTTCTGCTTTTCACTGAGGACATTGCTGCACATTCTTCACTCCAAATGTTGCGTAAAACAAGTTTGTTCAGCATTGCTTACAGGAGAAGGGCAATAAAGCTCAATAAACTTTACCTTATAAGGTTATAATCTCCTAAAGCTAAAAAAATGTTTTAGCTATTCATAATACATGACCATTACTTTTTCAATGACATGAACCTTTCAAGACAAAATACATAAAGGCTGCCTTTTTGAACCACGTTAATGTATACAGAATATGTTAAAGATGAATTCCACTGAGTTTTCACATTTTTCTGTACAGTTCAATTGTTGAGATGAAACAAAGTCATTCAGAGTGGTTTAATGGATTTGATTGAAATGGCTCATTGTAGAAAACATTCATCTTTCTTTACACTGGTAGTGACAGGAGCCAGGGGTCAGAATATCTAGCACCCAATTTTATTTTATTTACATTTTCATTTAATTTAGTATCTCAAATGACCAGTGAACCTCGATGTGTCTGAGTTTTTATATGCAATGCTGATGATTTTGCCTTACAACAGCCAGTAAGTACTTCTCCGCCGAGGGTTTTTGTGTGTGTGTGTGTTTTAGGCCAAACCCTTTTCAAAGCTTCTTTGAGGGAGTTTCTCTAGAACAGAGCATCTCACATTAAACCACTCAGAATTACTATTGTTCACATCTTAACCACTGACTTCAGGACATTTATACACAGTGGTGATTTATCACAGTAACACCCTGTCATGTTAAAGCTACACTATGTAAGATTTGGGGGTTTTGGAGCCCTCTCTGGTGGAGATGTGTAATTGCACCCAAGAGGCCCGGAATATTCTGTCATAATTCTAACTGAAATTGGGGGAAATAGAAAAGTATAGTCAGTAGAATGGGACACTCTGGGGCAGCTGCACATGAGTCTAAGGTCAACATTTTCAATGCTAAGTGACAGCTAGTGGGTTAAAAAGCCCACCAGCACTGCAAGATCAGAGATGTGTTACACCTGTGTTGCCTCAGCATACATCTGCCTGCGTTCCACCCCCCCCCCCCCCCCCTCTAAGCTACACAGGGCGGTGAGATTTAAGTTCCCCTCCCCATAAATGTGGCTGTGTCCTCCTGCAGGAGACAG
Source organism: Pygocentrus nattereri (assembly GCF_015220715.1). NCBI lineage: Eukaryota > Metazoa > Chordata > Actinopteri > Characiformes > Serrasalmidae > Pygocentrus > Pygocentrus nattereri. Next base: position 43,711,269 of record NC_051215.1, read on the forward strand.
GCAGATGGAAGAGAGGGATTCCTCATCTCTGCTCATAACAGCCAATCAGTATCAGCCTTGGGGGGCCTGACAGAATGAGGCCAGAGGGGTGTAAAGGGTTAGGGTTTGTGTCTGGATGGATGTAGAGTGCAGATAGCTGGAGTGACTAAGGCCAGCACAACACTGAAAAAGAGGGCAAGACATACTTAGTAGTGTTACAGAGGAGGTTTTTTACAAGCTATTCAGCTAAAGTAGCTAACAAAGTAATGGAACCTTATAGCCTCCTATTAGTGTTGTGCAAACTGCAAGCTTAAATCATCACGTTTGCCTAAAATCACACCGCACTGTAAGCTAATATAGACTTGCTTGGTCTCTGAGACTGTGTGGTGTGCTTAAGCAATAGAACACTCAACCACATTAACATGAGTTATGCCAGTGCTGTGATTTGTTCACAGATCAGGTATGATGTTACTCATGACAGTATAATACATTGAGTGTTCTTTTGCTAATATACAACAGTTCTGAAAAATAAAAAAGCCAAAACAAAAGAGTGCTTTAATAGTTTAATAATTTGCTGTACAGACAGAGAAACTGTGGCAATATCAGGTTCAGCTCAGCTTTTTTTTTTTTTTGCTATATTTTGTTCTAGCCAGTCTGTAAAGCATAAAGCATGATGCAACTTTATCACTGGTGCTCTGCAAAATGATCCAGTGATTGTGGAAAACATGCTGTTCAATGTTAAGTTATAGCTTAAGTTCACACTTGTACATAGATGGTGGGTTGTGTGAGATGCTCTATGGAGAGTTGCACAAGAAGGCCCTGTAAGGAGGGAACAGTCTGGTAAGTCAGACCAGAGTGGGTTTAAAAAAAAAGACATCATATGCATTTGATTTTAAAGGTAACTAAAGGTTACCAAAAAAGGTTTAAGGACATGATGGGGTCTTAAACGATATGGATTTGTGTAAATGGGGTGGGGAGATGACCTCATCGCCTCAGAGGGGAGTAAAAAGGAATGTTTTGAGATGTTTGAGGTAACCATCTTGCCATTTGACACATTGCACTAAAGCAATGGCCTTTTTCTTTATTCCATAAGAACTCTGAAGTCTTTTGCCTTCCTTTTTATGCTTTTTAATTTTTTTATTGATATTCTTTGATTCTTTTAATTGTTTTTGAAGATATTAGATTACAGATAGTTTTTAGGGCAAATAGTATAGATAATATTAGACCCTGGGCAAAAAGAAAGAGCTCTTGTTTGCGATTAAACTATGTGAAAAAACGAAACAAGTGTGGCATATGTGTGATGATTTAGCTATGCAGTTTGAACAATGCTCAGTTTTGTAAATTTGATTTTTCAGCTGAAATGTTGCTTGAAGATTGATCAAGGGTCAAGTGGTCTCACCCTTCCACTGTTTTTGGAACCACACTAGTATCAACCACAATGTTTTCACCATAATGCTACAGTTTCCTTTTCTGGTTGGGTTTGTCAAAACATCAGAATTCTAAGTATTTACATGGTATAAAACATTTAGAATGCAATATCAAATCTGAATTACTTTTGGTTGCATCATGCATATGGACAGAAATGATAAGCAATACCTTTCATAATTTTGAATCTCAAAGGACTCTGGGTATAAAAAAGTGGTTGCGAAGCCTGATTCATTGTAGATGTGTTTTTTATGATTCCCTAGCTGCTAGCTGGTTTGGGACACACTCCAGCATGGCACAGTAGTGAGACTGCAGCTTCAAGGGAGGTACAGGGTGCATCTGTCCCATTAGGCAATGACCGTTCATGAAGACTCATATAGCCTATATCTAGGATATTTCTACGCATTTATTAATAGGCATATAGACGGCTCTTTGAGCACTGAATGGTGTAGTATGTGTATGTGTATGTGTGTGAGTGTGTTAATGAACTAATTAATTAATTTATCAGGCCGTTAATCAACATAAAAAGAAATGTGCCAGACTGTTAACCAAGTGTAGACTGTCCCAGAGGCCTGATGTTTCACGCCAAAAACTAAAGAACAGACAAATTACATACAGTTAAAGCTAACACTACAACAAGCAGCACAACAGAAAGAAAATGGAGATACTTGCCAGCAATTTACATGCAAGCAGCAGCACAGGATACACCTCGGAGTGTAAAAGAGAAAGAAAAAAAAAGGAAATAAAAGTTAATAATTTAATTCAAGATTTATGTGTGGGATATGTTTGATGTATTTCTTTTTGCAAAACTGCTCATTTCTATTCGCACCATTAAGCAAGAGGCCTCTTCAGGGGTTCTTTAGTACAGGCAGTGACAACTCAAAGAACCTTTAAATGGTTTAATTGTTCTTCTCTGTGATACCTGTTGTATGTGGTTCTTTAAAGAACCTTTTAAAATGGTTCTATGTAGTACCCAAACAGGTTCCACCATTGTTACAAGTCAAAGTCAATGGTTCTTTGTAGAATCCTTTTTCTTTTTATCCAGGCCCAGATCATCCCATGGGTTTCATGGGCGCGTGCCTGGGGGCCCAAGGCACTATTGGGCCCACATGAGCATATATGACAAAAACCTGAACAGCTTGACTCACAGCAGGAACTTTACTAGAAGCACAGCAAAAACATTGACTGGTTTCAAGCTTGTATTACGTCTAATCAAAACGTTGGTGCTGTATATCATTCTTGAACATCCGCTTCATCTTCTCTTTCAATCACTGCTGAGCAGATGCTTTACTATCCACTGTAATGAACTGCAAACTGTACTTCCATGCATAAAATCATCAAAGATAAGAAATAAACAGTAAATATTTTTCATGGTGAACAGTATTCTTTTGTTTAGGACACAAAATGGTTAGGTTTGCAAGTTTGCTGGTCTTTTACCTCATTTATTGCTTACATCTCAGCTGTTTGGAAACTGTGCGGTTTGCCCACTTGCTACTGTCATGCAACCAGAGAAAATCAATACAATCCCTTCTGGAAGAAATGGATGAGAAGGAAATAACAGTTCTAGAATAGTAATGCCAGACACCATGCATGGTGTACCCTGTTTAGATTTAATGTCTATATTTATTGGCTAGTACAGTTTAGCACTGTAAATGTCATTTTAAATGGACAAGAACTAAATTGCAAATAAAGACATTCATAGGCTTCAAACAGGGAGGAGAGCACGGAGAAGGACACAGAAAGAGATAATGACATGATAAAAACGTGATCCAAAAGAAAAAAGTAAACACTGTAGTAACACCGTGGTTAATATTTTGGCACTGTGGTACTGCACAGATCTCATTTAACTTGATATGATGTTATAAAAAATTTACTGACCACCAAAATATGACTCCAGATAGGGGCCCACCAAACATTTATGCCCATTGACCTATAACTCGATTATCCAGGCCTGAAGAATACATATTGTTTCATGTTATTCTAAAGTCTGTTCTGAAGCTCACATGTTGACTTATATTTCAGACAAAGAGAATCTATCCAAATTCATTCACGCCCACTCTGTTTAAGGGGATGTATTTGGATGTAAAATCCCAAAACTGCTCCCAGGTCAGCACTCTCACTCTGAGTTTTATGTATTTATTTGTTTATTTTCCGAGAATAGTTGGCACTATATTTATTCCAGACATGCTGCCTTGACCCTGGTAAAATTACCTTGTGATGTGCTATCAGGGGAAAAACAATGGTTTAGATATCAACGAGACGCAGTGACTGTACACACTTTTCTTGTCTATCTTTCAGTATGTTTATTCGTGCTTTTCTAAATGTTATAATGGAGACACTATGGCTGCTGCATCTGAAACTGTTTGCATATTCTTTCATTAATGGACTGACCTGGTATGAAACTATTGTGTTGATACATACAATTAAGCCTTTCTAAAAGCATCACTGTCCTAACTATTTGTATGGGTAAGCCTAAGAGTTGTCAACAACATGTTTTGGAAGTTTCCATGCAAGAATTTTTGTTCCCACTTTCAACAGTAGATCTGCTCTATGCGTATGGCTCTTTTTCTCTCTCTTTCTCTCACTCTTGTACAGCATAAATGACTACACCTGTCAGTCCCCGTCAAAGACATTTCAATTTGGAGCTGTCCCTCTGGGGAGTAGCTGAATTAGCACTTCAGAGGCAACATGGATTCAGGAGTCCCCCTGAGCCCACGCCTAAGGACTCCCTCTGCACACATCTTAGTAATGCCTTTCTGTCTCTCTCACTCACTCACTCGCCCCCTACACGCATCCTCAAATTCCCTCTCTGTCTCTCTCCACAACACCATGCAATACAGCTCGCAATGAACAGCATATTCAGCATATCAAGTATGTTATTTTTGTGGTGTCACTCGTTTGGTGTCAGCAAGTGGGGAATAGCATTTCTCATTTGTGGCCGAAAGACAGACGTAAATATATTTAGACATTTTGGAAAGGGGGAGATGCCGGGGTGAGTGGCAGCAATGAAGGAACAACTAAGGAGAACATCTCTGCTCATCTCAGTCCCCACTGGATCTCACCAGCCTTTGGACGATTAGCGCTGCATAGACGCCAACCACCGGTGGTATTATGCAGACAAGCCCCTGAGATTCCTGCTGAATAACTGATGTGTGAACCATGTCAGGAAACAGGCTTTATGTGGGGTTTTGGAAGATAGAAAAGACCAAAAAAAAAGTCGTGGGAATGTGTTTGAGATGATTAGAGGGTTTAGAAGAACCTTGACATGTGAGTGATCTATGGCGGACCTCACAGGTTCACTAAACAGCGGCAGTGCAGTAGGCCTTATGCAACAGGCTAGTGAACTAAGTTCACTAGTAAAAAGTTGAGTAAATGAGATTTGAGGTGTGAACCTTACAAAAGCTCCACATATCGCAAATAACAAAGTTTCCTAAACGGTTCTTGGCTTGGGTGTGCAGTTTTACGAAAACTCTTTAATTGGCATAGAACATTTACACTGGAAGTTCTTTACATTTTAAAAAGCTTCTTCACCCTCACATGTTTACAAAGGTTTACAAAAGGTTACAAAGGTTTTTTTTAGGGAAACAAAAGTGATTCTTATATGGCAGGCCCACCATAAAGTTCTAAAGTTACTCCAACCCCACCCATTTATCTACTTACCCAATGAAAAAAATTTTTTTGGGCTGTATATAAGTTATTACATTAAGTTATATACACAATTGTATATTCGGACAGACTCACTCTGATCTTACTGTAGCTTCAATTGATCTATTCAATTGACCTGCACATATGGATATCTTGCACATCTTCAGCCCAAGATATATATATATATATATATATATATATATATATATACAGACATTGCAACTGTACATATCATAGCTTTTATTTCATAACTTACATATTCATACATATTACTGCTACAAAAACTGTACATTGGAAATGGTGCAATACTTATTAATGTATATATTGTGTATTTGTGTATATACTTAGAGTCTAATGTGTATATATTTTTCTTTTATACGTTTTTGTATTTAAGTACTACAAGGGTCCTATACACCTAAGATTTTCACTCACCTTCACACCTGTGTAAATGTGACATGACAATAAATGTGATTTTTAGCAACAACAGCATAGACTAATATTATTAATCTATTTGTAAAAACTTTCTTCATCGTCTTTTTAGACCGTGGCCCTCCACAAACATTACGCTTTGGGCACTGCTGTTCTATGGCATCACACAAACAAACCCTTTTGACACCTTTGTTTTTAAGAGCATGCTGTTGGTTGCTAAAATTACAAAAATAAAGACATAATTTGAGGATAGTTACTCAGCTCTTGCTAGTTAACTTCAGGTGCCAGTTTATTGTAATCTCAGTCTCATTTGCACAGCACTAATAACTGGCCCATAAGCCAGTTCCTACCAACATTAGAATTCGTGGGTGATGTATTCCTCTATGTGAGGGTACCTCAAATCCCATGCAACTCACGGCTCATCCCATATTTAACACAACAAGATGTGCAGGCTTGATCTCAGCTAATAGTGCATAATTCAGCAATTAAAGATCAAACACTAATGAATTAAATATTTAAGCCTCCTACAGATAGAGCCTGCTCCTTTTGTTTAATCTCCCTGAAGTTTGAGAGCCGAGTGCTTATCTGCCATTGTTTAAACATTTTTAAATGTGCTTTGGGTTTATTATTTTTTTTCTCCACCTACTTTAAAGTTTTGCACATGAGCACTTCTACATTGATATAATCACTCTTTGTCCTGCTTAAACGTAATACATATAGCTTTATATCCCTTTTTGTTTTTGTTAGCCTAACTTCTTTGCAGGTCTTGTCTTAATTATTATTTATGAAAATGTGTCTATGTAAATGTTTACAGGATGTCTGTCTGTGTGTGTGTGTTTGTGTGTGTCAGTGTACACCATCCAGGAATGATTGTCTGCATGGCTGGAGAACCCTCAGAGCCTTGTAGACCCTCAGAAAACCCCTAATGAATTCTACGCAATAAAAAAAAAAATAATGTTTAGTTCTTTTGTCCTTAGTTTAATAATCATGTGTGTTGTATATAAACACTAAGTACTGTAATTAAATTCAATTTTAATTGAAGTTTGAAATTAAAGGTTTCATTTTTTTAAATGCCCAATGGAAAACTAGTCGTTTTTTTTTCTCCTCAGTAGCCAAGCGAGCAATCCTATTGGTTAGGATGTCAAGAGCTGAACTAAAGGCCTATTTAGGAGCTGGCAGTGGAATCAACCACAGAATTGCGACTTCCAACGGGTTGGATTTCATGAGGAAAAACATCACTCTAGGCCTTCTGGAAGTCTTAGATACATCATTGACTGTAAATATGCCATTAAGTTTCAGTCAGAGGTTAGAAATGAAAACCAATGGCAGTAGCTCTATGCCAGGGCTCTTTACCAAACATTTTGTATTGATGCCCCTGTAGTTACAGAATAAAAAGCCTGTGATTTTAAGGGGTTAAATCTTTAAAAAATTAATTAATTTTTTGAAAATAAGTGTTCTTTTCTTTAACATGAGCGCTTATTTAATGTAGCAGACAAGCTCTCCACAATTTGGTCTCAAATGAATCGTTCCACTACACGCTGTGATGTGTTTAAAAAAAGAGTTACAGTCTGTAAATGTGTAAAATGTACAACCAATTTATTATTCATTTCTATGCGTTGTCAGCTATTGTGTAACTGAAGATAAATTCCTTAACATATTTGGCCAATAACATCAGAGAATGAAATACATTTTAAATGAATGTAAGGCTTCTGACATACAGGAAGGCTAATTTTCACTTTATCCTGCTCTCAATCTCTCTTTTTCTCTCTCTCCAAGGAGCAAGACCATCCTCCCACCCTCTGCACCCTGCTCACAGCCCCCTCACTGATAACAGCCTAATCAAAGTGCTTCTCTTAGTGCTGGGAAAAGTCTGGGGGAGTGAGAGTGAAAATGAGAGAGAGAGAGAGGCAGAGAGAGGCAGAGAGAGAGAGAGAGAGAGAGAGAGAGAGAGAGAGACAGAGAATGGGGGCTGGGGGCTTGGCCATCTCCAGAGAACACAGAGTTCAGTGATACTGAAGCGAGGAGAGAATGAAGGTCAGAGTCGGTGCCATACAAGAAAGGAATGAAAAGATGGATGGCGAAGGAGTGAGAGAGTGAGACGTTGTGTGAGACCACTGGACTGTTGGACTGGATCGTGTTAGTGTGTGTTAGTGTAAATTGGTGTCTTTGAGCAACACATCTGCAGTACAGCACAGAGACTCCACTCAACTGAACCACACACAGATGCATTCAAGAGAATGTTTCATGACCCCCCCCCCCCCCCCCCCCCCCGCCCTTCCTCTCAGTTCAAAGATGAAAACAACTTTTAACTAACCAAGTCTTTTTTTTTTTACTTTCCTTTGACCCTGTGGCCCTAGACTTTATGTTAGCAAACTCTGCTTTGAACAGTTGTACACAAAAACTAAATAATATTTTATTATGACACAACCTTTTAAAATCCAAGGCTTATTAAAAGGCTTTTTATCCAGCACTAAATTTGAAGTGGCTGAGTAACTTAGATTACAGAACTGTCTAGTAAAACGTTTGGCTGGTAGGTTGTGGCTATTTAAAGGTCTAACTGCAGAAAATACGGGTTCTGTTAGTGACATTTCTTAAAGTCACTCACCGATGTTCAGACTTTGGGACATATTTCCTTTGAAGCACTGGGATCTAACTGCTCACCATGTGGTCATGAGGGACAAAGATGTAGCCTCACTTCTTGCTCTAAAATGCAGAGGTGTGGGTTAAAAAAAAAAGCTCCACTCACAAACTAAAACTCTTTGGGCCAGATTTATATAACTTGGTGGTAACAGCACTATGCCATGCAAAATGTGCAGCATGGTAAATAAGAACTATTCATAGAGTCACTGTAGTGTGATTAGTGTGCCTGTGCCTTTTTAATGCTGCACTATTTTTTTTACTGAAGCCCTGGGCAAGAGACAATCAAATTCAACATATAAATGAGGTCATACATATTAAGGACCTGCCAAGTAAAGCTCCACTTGGCTGGAAAATGAAACAAAAGCAAAGGAAACCAGAATTATCAGAAAGAGAGCTGCAAATTTTAAGGGAAAAATTATTGACACAAAATAGTAAATTGTTCGGTAAAAATGCTTTTAATTTGCAATCAAGAATCAAAGTTATATGATTTTCAAAACTAAAATTGCTTGAATCGGCTTGGACATGTCATTAAAGTCTTAGTATGTCCAGTAACTCTTCATTTATTTGGATTTCAAGCTTAATCTACTTTCGATAAACAGGAGGTGGCTTTGCCAAACATGGACGCTGATGCACGAAGAGGCGGCTGTTTTAAGTACAGTGCTGGTTAAATCTGACAGTCTGAGATCCGTCTCAAGCTAATTTTTTTTCTACTCTGTTCTCCTACAACAGAAGGTCAGAAGGTTGGTCATGCTGCTCAGTCCAAACAGATCAAAACGTGCTTTAAATATATGGGTTAATCAGCCGAGGGAGTGTGTTGCATTGGGATCAAGCATGTGTAGAAACACTGTAGAAAATATAACTTCATCCACATCAGTTTATTAGTGGAGAAAATGATCACCAAAGACGTTCATATGTTGCTTTTTTGAGGAAGGGAGTCATATTACAAATCAATATGCCATGTTTAAATAAAGGAAACTTGAAAATGTAGGACAGCATTTTCTTTTTCATTCTTTTTCATTCAAAAAAACATACTTTCTGCAATTTTAACTGCAATAATCTATACATGAGCATGAAATATATCATTAAAATGACAAAGACATCAAAAGACATCCGCAATTTCCCTATCTATCTATCTATAATGTCAAATAAATGTTATAAAATATAAGAAATGAAGGTTATTGTCCCCAGGTGTCACTCGTGTTACTGCATAATAAAAAAAAATCTTTTTTTGACATAAATATCACATTGATGACATCACTTGACTTCCTTTTACCTATTTTCTGAAGAACTATGGAGAAAAGCACAAAAGTCCACTGACTAATTTCAATGATCAAAAATGCTCTCATTCTGCTCATCATTTCATATTAAGCTTTTAGTTGAAGTCACTAGTGTGACTTACTTTATTCTTAGGTAACTGTGGTTTTATGCCCCGTATCAGACATTTCGTAAAATGCATTTTTCATTAAAATTTTCACTGGTGTTACTGTCTCTGTTACTACCGTCACCATTAATGCCTTGGATTTAAATAGATCATAACATCATCCTTGTGAATACCTAAAATCTGAAACCTTAGTTTGAACCAATTCAGTAGAATGGTCCATCTACATACACACACACACACTCTGTCTAACACAGCAAGGCCGTCTGAAAGCATTCATGAGAAAGGACGATGTATTTCTAGAGAAAACAAATGATATCAACTATAGATGTGTGTTGTGAGCATGGGTCAGGATGACCTCACACCACACAAGACCCTGCACTGTGTGTGTGGTGAGAGGGGCTGGAGCTAACTCTACAGTGTCTGTGCTAAGCTTAGATGCTTAATTCAGGGATCAACCTTTTGATTACGTCGGCTGGCATTCACATAGACATGCACACACACAAACATGTGCGTCAAAGGCATCATAACCCTGTTCCAACAGCAGAATTGTGAGGACGTTCTCCTTTCAAGGTTATTATCTAAATTAAACTGAAGGTAATGAGCTGTCACTCATAAGCCTTCGCGCCAGCACAGCCCGCTCACCGAGGGGCCGGTGTCCATCCTGTTTCAAAACACTGAACAGGAGCGACAGCCAAGAGAAGCATGAAGACAAACAGAGAGGAAGTCTATGATGTATCCTGACATGTGAGTGATGACTCAGAGCTGGTGGCAGAAGTACTGGCAAAAAGGCTAGTCATGCCTACACGAGCGTCTATATAACCTCCTTCCACCAAATTACTAGGAGGTTAGAGTGACTTAGCTCTTCTGTCTATACCACAGAACAGAATGGTCAGAGTGCGGACGCTCTTGGACAGGTAAGAAAGTGAGCGCCCCCTGCTGATATTTCTTAAGAAGAAATAAGCAAAAAATAAGAAAGTCTCAGCCTGACTATTAAGTGTGAACACAAACAGGTCTGTTTGTTTCAATTCAATTTCCCAGAAATTTTATTTAGAAATACACGTTGTATTTAAGACAGTAATGAAATTAAACACTTGCTTTCAGATCAATTTCAGTGCAATTTTAGTTCACTTCAGACAGAAAATAGAGAATTAATTCCCCGCTAACATTTAATGGAACTGTTCTAGACCAGGTTTTAAAAGTAACTCATTCAAAACACTCTGTGAACTGATTTAATCATTTAAATTGACCCCACTTCAGGTCATAATGATGAAGGCCACAAAGGCCTCACTTCATGCATACAGAATATCTCAGAATAAATGAAGTGTACACTCATCATCACTGATACCGAGTTTCACAAAGCAGGGAATATGAGGATTTTTCCTAGTGTTTGTGACAATAGAACAGATACATGTATGGATCCATAATGGACAATGTCAGAGGATTCTGATGCTGGAGACTCACTGTTTAATGCTGCCACACCTCCTGTTTTATACAGCTGTTCATTTAAGAGTAACTTGGCCCTGTTAGCAGCGAGGCTGCTACGTTCGACTCAAGTGGCCAAGTTGCCAGCTGGGGGCGATAACGAGGAGGTGGAGAGGCCATCATCGTCGGGGCCCGGGGGGCGGGCGCATGCCACAAATGGTAATATACTGTTAAGTTTTTTGAGGGAATAAATCCCTCTACAGTCCAAAACTAAAGGAAGCTCTTGCATAAAGAGTTAGAAACAAGTTTAAGCTATTCAGCTCTTCATTGAGGACTCGCTCACAGGCGCCCTCTAGTGTTTTGCAATGTTTTGATATAACAGCAGAAATAAGAAGTGGCCATGCACCACTGAAACCAGCTTTGATGTGAACGCCATAAGGATGTATGGTGATGGACGCAACTGGCTCTGCCTTAGTTTTATCACTAAGCTAACTACTCTAGCTGATGTCAGCTTGGGATGTGTACTGTAACTAATTTTGATATTGGAGTACATGTATGGGTTAATGAATGGATAATCTGTTAAAGGCAGGGAAGGAAGCGAGGGAAAAACAGACTTGGGCCGACATCAGAGGGCTGTAGGCTTATCTGTTAATGTGACAGCACTGGTGTTACACAAAAACGTTAGCAGCACAGAGAGGAAAAACATTTTTTTTGCATATTTTATATATGAATATATGTTTTCGGCCTTTTAAACATTTATGATTTTTGTCAAGGTCACCTTGTTTTAAAGGGAGGCAAAAACATTGCACTTTAATGGAAAATGACAGAATTCTGTCTTTAAAATGATAAGATGTGAATCATGCTTTATCTGAGCCGGCACTCAAATAAATAAAGTGGAAAAAGGTCCGTTTCAGGTTGACATTAACATTAATATTCTACACATCAACGTTAATGTTTTGTTTCTAATTCAGTCTATAGGAGTACAGAACAAGTTACTTGGACTGCGCTGTACTTGAAAAACTCCAGATTATAGACACATTTACTTCCAACAGAAAAGTCTGCCTTTGCTTTTCTTTGCCCCTTTTCTTTGTCTCAGTTCTGTAGTTTCAGTGAATCTTTGCAGGGAACAGAGAGGAAAAAGCATAAGCGCAGTGATAGAGTAGGCTTGCTCCTCAACTCCTTTGTTTTGAAAATTACTTTGATGTTCACTGACTTTGAGACTTTGCTGCGATGTGAAACTGCACACCCCCCACCCCCCACCCCCCCAATCAATGCGTAATTTGTGACTCAGGGCCTTACTCATTTAGTGCTGCTTCATTCCACAAAGCTAGCGGTGCACAGAACAATATTCTTGCTGTCTCTTTGTTTCCTTTTAATTGACTTTTTAACAAGGTAGCGTAGCAGCAGGCCAGATAGCAGATGGAAAGCAGAGGAGACTTCCTATGTTTTATTGCTCTGTCTGTGGGAAGAGCAGCAGACCACCGAGAGCAGTTCATTAAACCTGTTACTCTGCTTTGGGTGTCTGTGTGTGCAGGTGGGGAAAAAAAAGAGAAAAAAAAGAGTGAAAACAGACTAATAATGAAAGAGAGAGAGAAAAAAAAAAGGCATGTACGGTAAGCTGTATTGGGAGGGAGCTGCTGTGGGAGCCGCATCATATTAGTAAATCAGCTATTGATTCTCCATCAATGTGAGAAACAAAAGCTGTGATTAAAGAGCAGGGTGATGATGCACACTGTGTGAATGATGCACACTGTGTGAACAGAAAACACCTTTTTAGTTCCTGTAGGTTCATGGGGCCTTCCCTAAAGGGGTTCTTTACTGAAACAGTCAATGTCACTTACAACCCCAATTCCAGTGAAGTTGGGACGTTGTGTAAAACACAAATAAAAACAGAATACGATGATTTGCAAACCCTTTTCAAACTATATTCAATTGAATACACTACAAAGACAAGATATTTAATGTTCAAACGGATAAACTTTATTGTATTTTGCAAATATTCACTCATTTTGAATTTGATGCCTGCAACACATTCCAAAGAAGTTGGGACAGGGGTGTGTTTACCACTGTGTTACATCACCTTTCCTTTTAACAACACTCAATAATCGTTTGGGAACTGAGGACACTAATTGTTGAAGCTTTGTAGGTGGAATTCTTTCCCATTCTTGCTTGATGTACAACTTCAGTTGCTCAACAGTCCGGGGTCTCCATTGTCGTATTTTGCACTTCATAATGCACCACACACTTTCAATGGGAGACAGGTCTGGACTGCAGGCAGGCCAGTCTAGTACCCACACTCTTTTACTACGATGCCATGCTTTTGTAACACGTGCAGAATGTGGCTTGGCATTGGGTTGCTGAAATAAGCAGGACGTCCCTGAAAAAGACGTTGCTTAGATGGCAGCATATGTTGCTCCAAAACCTGGATGTACCTTTCAGCATTAATGGTGCCTTCACAGATGTGCAAGTTACCCCTGCCATGGGCACTAACACACCCCCACACCACCAGAGATGCTGGCTTTTGAACTTTGCACTGATAACAATCCGGACAGTCCTTTTCCTCTTTGGCCCGGAGGACACAACGTCCATGATTTCCAAAAACAATTTGAAATGTGGACTCGTCAGACCACAGGACACTTTTCCACTTTGCGTCAGTCCATCTCAGATGAGCTTGGGCCCAGAGAAGCCGGCGGCGTTTCTGGGTGTTGTTGATATATGGCTTTTGCTTTGCATGGCAGAGTTTTAACTTGCACTTGTAGATGGAGCGACAAACTGTGTTCACTGACAGTGGTTTTCTGAAGTGTTCCTGAGCCCATGTGGGAATATCCATTACAGAATGATGTCGGTTTTTAATGCAGTGCCGCCTGAGGGATCGAAGGTCACGGGCATTCAGTGTTGGTTTTCTGCCTTGCCGCTTACTTGTAGAGGTTTCTCCAGATTCTCTGAATCTTTTGATGATATTATGGACTGTAGATGATGAAATCCCTAAATTCCTTGCAATTGCAAGTTGAGAAACGTTGTTCTTAAACTGTTGGACTATTTGCTCACGCAGTTGTTCACAAAGTGGTGAACCTCGCCCCGTCCTTGCTTGTGAACGACTGAGCCCTTCAGGGATGCTCCCTTTATACCCAATCATGACTGTTCACCTGTAGAATGTTCCAAACAGGTGTTTTCCCAGTGTTTCCCAGTGTCTTAACTTTCCCAGTCTTTTGTTGCCCCTGTCCCAACTTCTTTGGAACGTGTTGCAGGCATCAAATTCAAAATGAGTGAATATTTGCAAAAAACAATAAAGTTTATCCGTTTGAACATTAAATATCTTGCCTTTGTAGTGTTTCCAATTGAATATAGGTTGAAAAGGATTTGCAAATCATTGTATTCTGTTTTTATTGAATCACAATAAATACACAGCGTTCTACACAACGTCCCAACTTCATTGGAATTGGTGTTGTACATTGTAAATTACAAGCTTCAAAAGTCTGTGTTTAATCTAGAATGGCCAACAAAAGTTCCTATGCACCAGCATTAGTTTAACCTCGTAAATGGCCCGGCACCACTGGTGGGCCCAAAATTTTATTGCACACACCTTATATTGCTACTTTCACATATGACTCATGGATAACAATGATTAATTAATAATATACTTCAAATATTAGCTTTGGTTTTTGCACAAGGTACTATGAGATTCTGGGTTGCCAGTGCAGAGTGAGCCATGTAAGTGATCACACAGTTAAAATGAAAAACACATTATTATTATTATTATTATTATTATTATTATAAAAGAAATAGTAGCTTTCAGCATCTTCAGCAGCTTTTAACCTTATCTTCATCTTATCAACCACAAAAAAAATAATTTCAATTTCTTGTCGATTTCTTTTTGTTTGTTTTTTCCAAAGAGAAGCACCTAAAAACAGGGACTGAAGTCATTTTAGAGCAGTTCTATTGATCCATTTCCATTCATCATGCAATGTAGATACAATGTAAAGGACAGCTGTTCTGATCAAATTATGTAATTAAAAACAGGCAAAAATACAGATAGAAGGGTTTGTTCTCAGTGAGGACACTATTGGTTGCCTAAAGGAAGGAGACACTAAATCTCAATGAATCTCTATGGTTATTTGATCTGCTAGAAGATGAGTGCAGAACTCTCCCCCTAAAATCTACCCTCCCCTACCATCAACCGCCGCCCCCACCCTCTCCACCCAAAAAAAACCCCACCCAAATGTGAAGGACTCTTGTTTCAGAGCCTAAGAACAGGTCTTACAGAGGACACATCCACCTTGTGCAAGAAAAATACCAGCAGACATTTCCCCTCGAGCATAGACCAATAACTCTGCATAGTGACAGAGAGATGACTGAAGGCTTCAGGCAGATACGTGCAGGTTTGTTTTGCATTACATATTCCATAAAATAATATCAGCAAAGCTACCTTAGTGTTGGCTTTTGTCTGTTTATTTTCTGAAGAAGAGGACCAGTGAAGAACATGACACTGTGACTATCACTTAGTAATAATCAAATTAAAAAGAAGACAAAAGACAAAACTCCAAGTCTTAGAACTTTGAGAACGGAAATGCCTTACTTCGAGTATAATATTCAGAAATTATAAATTAAATGGGTACAATTTAATTTCATACATTTGCTGCCATGTTTCTATGGAAAACAAATTGCTGCTATACCAGCTCAGAAAACTTAACTTGATTCTAAACACAAAGCTAGTTAATGCGATCACTGCTCATCTGCTTTGCATCTGTCTCTTGCATGAAGGGAGTTATTTATTAAAATAGACTCTGATTGATGAATAAAATCACCACTGAAGTGCGGCGCTTTAGATGCTGCTGTGAGAGGCGAGTCAGATTCTATCCATCATTCTCCTGCAATTTTTTTACTTACTTTTCCAACACAAGTATCATAGTGTGTCTGAAATTATACTTAATCCAAATCTCTGATGGCTTTGCTGCCTTCTCTCTGTCACCTAGCAGATTACCTAGAACGACAAGCAGTACACTTGAAACTAGCAATAGCCTTAAAGAGAACTCTAAGGGGCAACAGAAAGCTGCAAGAGAAAGCCATTTATAACCAAACACACATGTAGAAAAGCCGATTCCACCATTGCTTATATCTGTTTAAGTCAGCAACATCAGCATTATAGCTGACAGAGTCATCAATGGATGAAGCAAATGTGTGAGTTAGGCCTACATAATATGGCCAAAACAACAATATTGCAATGCCAAATATTATATATTAGCTATACATTAAAACTACACTGAGTAATCAACAATGTGACACCATAAATCTTACATTCCCAGGATTATTACATGCTAGAGCTTATTAATAAATAATTACATGGGAAAAAAATGCAAAAATCACTCAATATCAAGGGAGCATTTTGACCTAAAACTACCATTTAATCTAATTTGCTGTGTATTCTGTAGCACAAAGTTATGTCCCCCAACCTTCAGTTTGATTTTATAACAATTTTATATTGATTTCATTTATTCTGCATTATGCAAATACATCATTCAATAACTGTGCTGTGCCAGATACCTTGCTCGCTTTAATGTTTTGTTCTCTTCATCTGAGAAGCCACTTCTGTGGTTCAAGTAACCCATTCTTTCCATTGTAATGATGATTTGAAGTTACCTCCGTTAAATAGTCGCAATATCTGGCCTCCTAGCAGTAATGTCAGCTGTCTTCCATCCACCTTTCAAAACAGCCTAAAATCCACACCAGAAAGTCTTTTTTTTTTTTTTAAATCCTTCATCCTTCAAAACACATGATCAGAAAGAGGGTTTCCTAGTGTTCAAACTTCTCAAACACTTCTCTGGCACGTAATATTGGTGTTGCATTATTTTCTCGTTTGAGTTCACTTTTCAAAAAACAATTAAGCACATAGCCTTGCAGTCTCGATAGACAAACACTGGCAGTAAGAATAGGTTATTACCTGTCTGACTGCATTGTGCTAAGTGTAAAGTTTGGTGGAGGAGGAATAATGCCATGGGGTTGTTTTAAAGGGGTTGGCCTAGACCCCTTAATTCAAGAGAAGGGAAATCTAAATGCTTCAGCATGGACGATTCTACTCTTCTAACTTTGTAGGAACAGTTTGGGGAAGGCCCTTTTCGGTTCGAGCATGACTGCACCAGAGTATAAAGGGCATGGTTGAGTGAGTTTGGTGTGGAACAACTTGCCCGCACAGAGCCCTGACCTCAACCATATCAAACAACTAGAGGATGAACTAGAATGGAGAACCTCACAAATGCTCTTCTGGATGAATGGGCAAAAAATTCCACAGACACACTCCAAAGATCTTGTACAAAGATGCCCAGAAGAGTAGAAGCTGTTAGAGTTCAAAGGGGGTGGGGGGACCAAACCTGTAATAATACCTTATGGAGTTAGAATGGGATGTCATAAAAGCTCCTGTAGGTGTAATGTATAGGTGTCCCAATACTTTTGTCCATATAGTGTAGCTGGCACTGGACTAGATGACTCAGCCCTGACCCTCTGCACTGGATCCATTTCCAAGTTGGATAGCTTGTATTAAGTTGAGTTGGAACCTCTTCTGTGCTGGGACCATGTCACGTTTGGGCCAGATACTCTATAAAGATAATATTTAGACTTCAAGACCAGATATAATGCTGTTCTTTACTCATCTGTGCCAGTTCAGGACCAGATGTAAAGATGTTTTTACTCATCTGGGCCAGTTCAGGACCAGATGTAAAGATGTTTTTTACTCATCTGGGCCAGTTCAGTACTAGATGTAAAGATGTTTTTACTCATCTGGGCCAGTTCAGGACCAGATGTAAAGATGTTTTTTACTCATCTGGGCCAGTTCAGTGCCAGATATAATGCTGTTCTTTGCTAATCTGAGTTTTTAATCTCTTTAGGCACAGATCCATAAAACAGATCAGTTCAGGGATTGGGCTATTGGGCAAAAAAAGACACCTCAGCTTTGCAGATCCAGACTGGATGCAGTGCCACATTTTGCGCTAATCAGGTGCTGTGCTGTTGCTTGGGACAGCTATAGGATGCAAGTAAGCATATTCACAAAAGATACCATAGCTAAACTTTTCATTTTGGCTGGAGAGTGAGGAACGGATATCTTGGTTATTTATGGGGCTAACGATTGGCCTCCAGTTATTTTTGTTGGATTACACAATACCTTAATTCATCAGAACCTAAAAAAGCATTTACCTGGAGTTATGATTGGTCAAAATGCTCACAATAGACAACTAAAAGCATAGGGATTGGTTAAAAAGCATACTTCTGTGATATTATGCAGCCCTTGTGTGACTATTTATGCACATTGTGTGTGTTTCACAAGTGTCAGCATTGATCTCTATTGAAAAATTATACCTTCATTCTTCCTTCCCTCTTTTAAACCCATTAGAACTGCAGATGTGTGTATGTATGAATTTAGGACACCAGCTCTTTTTCTCGTCGACTGGCCTGAATGAATGTGCCCCACCTCACCCCCCATCTCGCAGATCAAAAGCATGCCCTCTGAGCTACAAGTGATGAAAAATAAATCAACAAACAGATGAATAATTTATCTAAAACGCACTCTCTGAGGCCTCCTTAGTATGTAGCTCAATAGTAAAAGCACAATTTCCCCTGAAAGAATCCTTCACCTCTTTTACCCTTACAAGACTCTGCATGCTCTATCAGACACCAAACCACAGAAAACCAACTAAAATGTTCCTAATCCCTGTAATGAACAGATCGTTAAAACTCTGATATGTACTGCAGTCCTAGTTTCATAAATAGCTGTGTCATGAAAAAGCAAAGCCAAGCAGTAAGCAATAACGTGATTGCTTTTCTTCAGCAGTGCACCAAGTTATTTCTGCCAGTTGCATGTCACACTGGATGATCAGACAGAATTCCTGCTAAGAGCTAAGGCACCTCTGAGAGCACACAAGGAGACTTTAATGCATCTGTGTCATACTCACAGTACAGGGAGAAAAAGGTCAAAGTGCGAGTGACCACAACACACTCCCTCTGTGTCACGGCCAAGAGTGTGTGTTCTTTTCCAAGTGAGTACTAACCACCCCAGGGGTCAGGAGTTCATGACCGCAAATCGCCCTGCACCACTGACCGCTAAAGGCTTAAGGAACAGGGATGTTATAAAGGGGGAGCTAGGTCACTTGGTGAAAAATGAAAACAAAAATAGTCAGTAGCCAGAACAAGCTGGAAAAATGTGTTCTCGTACATTATTTGAGCATAACACAAGTTTTTTGTGCTTTGCTACTGTCATTCATATTTGCTACCCCAAAGAGCTAACTTATGTTATCTGCAGAGCTTTTCTTCACCCACTTTAGTCATGGTGGCTAGATTTCCCATTATGTTTTTTAATTAGCAAAACAGAACAATCTGACAAACTCAAAATTGAAAAATTTTTCACCCATTCCCCAATCCCACACTTGAAAAATATTTCGTTGAAAACGGTTAATAAATGAATAAATGAGCTAATATGATCAGGTGGTTGTGGGAGAGAAGAGGGCTTGACTAAGCAGAAAGCTCAACCTCATCACATTTCATTGCTTATGTGATTTAGTAGATACACATTACTATTTCAGTGAGTTAGCTTCTCAGATCTCAGAGGGAACAGGGAGTGAGTTATACAGGGCACGACATAACCTGTAGTTCACTATTTAAATCCCCTGATGTGGTTTCCTGTAGCACAGACCCTAAAATGTACTGTACTGTAATCTAAGGTTGAAATTAACAACAGCAAAAAATGTAAAATAGATAAAGCTTATTTTAAACATCCACCAAATGAATAAATTTTGAAGAAAATGAAACGTTTGAACACATTTCGCAGGTTAGGCAGGCGCCCATTATAAAAGCAAAACTGGGTAGTTTTGGAAAAGTTTGGGAAGCAGAGATGTAAAACAAATGTTTGGAATTCATATTAAAAGTTTTTGGTATTTAAAAGAATGACTTGCTAAATATCAAACGTACATAATTTTCCACTCACTACAGATGCAGTCAGTCATCCGAGGCTTGTTTTGAGAACTGAACACACATCTTTCAAACTGCATCCAGGTCTTTATTAACACCGCACAGAATTGTCGCTGTGGTTTAGGACACGGTATGACTTACTGTGAAACACACAAAAACACTTTCTAAGCCGCTTTATCCTTCTGGGTCGTGGGGACTGTAAAACATTAAAAAAAAACAACTGCACAACTGCACACAGCCACTTCAGACAACAGGGACTGTATTCACAAACCTCGTTAGGAGTAGTAGTGTTGATCTAGAGTTCGTACTAAGTCTTACTGTACTCTGCATGACCCTATTGAGGTTCTGCATGCAATTATAGTGGGTTGAGAGAAGTTTTAGGCGTGTATTTTTACAGAAATGAACAGCTATTTCCAGCGTTTGTTAGCAATATTAGCCTCAGAGTTCCAGTTCTAAACTAAAAAAGCCAAGTTTGGTCTACATCATATCTGTGTTAACTGATTATATCTGGGGTAACTGGAAAATTGGGTAAACTCCATTTTTTGACAAACTAATAAACATTTTAAATAATGTATATGGAAATAATATCAACTATTATTCTAATATCAGTGCTACAGTCTTCTCAGTCATTTTGAAAACCTGTACAGCTCCCAATAATTTACTGCTGCCACAAAGAATCCTGCATCTCCATTTTGAATTTCAATTTTCTACATCATTTGAGCACAGCAGCCATCCCTTACATTGTGTCCAAAATGACTTGGAATAAAATCAGGTAAGATTAACATGCATTACAGGTTAAGAATGTTTTCTCCTGTAAAATGAGCATTTTGGAGGTAGATGGTTTTGTTACGATGGTGATAAAAAAATACATATTTTAGATTTGTATTTACAACAAAATAGCTTTTATACTATTGAAAACTATGATTCTAAACTTCTAAGTAGCAGTGCATCTGACATCTCCATATATAGTATTTTATTCAGCTTCTGCATGTGAGCTTATTTATTTGCACACATAGCATCTACATTGATGTAACACTGGCTGATTCTATTATAAGCAATCTTCATATAACTCCATGTAAGTGAGATTTCTCCAAAGTCCAAATCTCCAGTCAGAAATCTCTGCGCTAAAAAAGATGGGCATTTGAGCCCCTGCGGTCCATGTTCAGAAGAAGCCGTTTGACGTGGTATGGTAACAGGAGCTGAACAGAGGTAGGTTGTGTTGCTGAGCACGCGTGCAGCTACCGCAGCTGTGCTGACGCCCGTGATTCACATTCTGAGGCTGCAGGCACTGGCTTCCACGTCTCAGCCTATTAGGGGTCCCTGCTTCTCCAAAGCACTGCTCTAGGCTACCTGCTTCCCTGCATAATTCTCACCTCCTGCCTCTGATTGTCCTCAAAGGCTACTCCAAACGTCTTGGCACAGACCTGAGTAAATGCAGGTAGATAGAGGGACGAAAATGAGAGAACAGATATCTGATGTCTAATTTTGAAAGCAACCATTTATTATCAAGTACAAGAATATCAAACAAACAAAGAAAAAAAAGTTCATAAGTTCAGAAAACCATTTGTTTCAGTCTTCCTCCAGTGACTTGCTTATAGTACGGAGGATCAATGCTTGAGGGTGTTCTTGCTGTTACTCAACAATTATTTTCTTAACTGTTACAATTTTCTGATTGCAAAATTATTCTACAGACTCTGTAAGAGTTCAAAGGCATTAAGGAGAAGTATTGGGGGAGGGGGGTGATGTAAAGTGCTTCCATCTGCACTCCTGCTCAACATCGCTGTCATTAAGCCCTCTAACTGGACTTGGATGGAAAGGAAGGAAGCTCGGCCCAGGTGGGGCCAGATCAGCTAGTGCCAGTTAAAGGTGCGCCCAACCAGTCGGTAGAAGTTGCGGTTGTGCTGGCGGAAATAAGAGCGGAGCTGTTGGAGGACGGTGCTGTTCACAGGTGGGTGGGGGCGGCCTTTAGACTCGTGCAGGCACCGCTCTCTGCCATCACTGCGGATGCAGTAGAAGCCCTTTGTCTGGTTGAAGTAGAAGTTTGAGGCCACTATCCGGGGCGGTAGTTCCAGGAAGCGCTCCACCTTCTGCAGCTCAGGCAAAGGGTCACGGATCAGTGTGTCCCCGTCTACAATGTGGATCTGCTCGAGAGGGAAATGCAGGAGCCAGTTCCTCATGTGGACATCATAGAGGCTGCGCTGAATGGCCTTGTAGCGTGTGTTTAGAGCTCCGTTCCTGACCAGCATGTCCTCGATGGCCTGCACAGGCTTGTGGTTCTCCAACCGGTTGAAATAGACTTGTGTGTAGTCTGAGATGACCCTTTCGGCTGGGTCCCTCAGGATCAGTAGAAGTCTAATGGAGGAGTTCATGGCACGGATGCGTGCTGGAGCTAACGGTGAGGTGAAGTAGCCTGGTGTCTTTTCTATGGTGATCTGATGGGGGTATGAATATGGCATTAACTCACGGTACCACTCCAAGCCCTTGGAGTAATTTTCATCCCAATCAAAGAAGTGAACCTCAGTAGCTGCTGCCGCTACCTCTGGGTGAATGTCCAGCATTTCCAGCAGAGCGCGGGTGCCTCCTTTACGGACACCAATAATGATGCTGTGGGGGGTGTGCTTGCTGGTGCCTGGAGGAGGCACCAGGGAGGGAGTGACAGTCTCATTAGCCAGAAGTCCAGGTCCTGAGGTGGACGCGCTGGGCCACACCTGGATGAACTCTGGAGGGGCAGCATACGTCTGCAGGACAAGGAGGAACACAGATCCTAGCAGGCCAGCCATGGACAGGGAGAGCAGCTAGGAGGGCAGCCAGCAGACAGGGATGGCGAACAACAGAAGTGAGCAGTGTCCAGAGGGGAAGCTCTCAGGGACGTCACAAAGCCAGGGGCACAGTCAGGCTGGCAGTGTGGGGTGGCACTCGCAGGAAGCCACTTTGTGTGGGCAGGAGAAAAAGGAGAGTATGTGGCTGCTGGTCCGCAAGCAATCTGTTGAAGTCAAATAAAGGAGAAAAGGAAGGGTTTTAGAGTCTTGGAGGATGAGCCCACCAGACCAGACCAAAGTGTTACAAGCAAGAGATACAAGTAAGGACAATATAGTAACAGTGAGCAGCTAAAACAAAACTTTAAATTATAACCTCAATTATAAATTATAAACTTGTTTAAATTATAAGGAATCAACACCACCAATGTAGAGGGAAGAGATTGTTTTTTCATTCATTTAAAGGTAAGTTCCATCAAAACACATCTGCACAATGCTCTATTCTAGAGAAACCAACCAAGTCAGAATTCTATTAAGCTTTGTTTAAGGATAACTGAGAAATAGTTGTGGCCTAAA
Organism: Pygocentrus nattereri; assembly: GCF_015220715.1. Classification (NCBI taxonomy): domain Eukaryota; kingdom Metazoa; phylum Chordata; class Actinopteri; order Characiformes; family Serrasalmidae; genus Pygocentrus; species Pygocentrus nattereri. Next base: position 43,734,474 of record NC_051215.1, read on the forward strand.
ACCATTTGTGGTGAACAAGTTCATAAAGGGTGTTGTATAAGTCAGTCCAAAATAAATAAATAAATAAAATAAATAATAATAATAATAATAATAATGATAACAATTTGCCTTTTTTCCTATGATTAACATAACTTGTACTAGATTTGCATTGTAGGCACTGTGATGGTTCCTTTTACCACCATTCTAAAGAAAGCAGAGTTGTTAAGATTCTCTACAATGAACCATTTCACATTAAACCACTATGAATGACTTTTTTTACACCTCAATGATTAAATTAGGCAGAAATGTTGAAAATGGGTGGATTCACCTTTAAGAAAGTCAACAGTCACAGCCAAAGAGAGAGAGAGAGAGAGAGAGAGAGAGAGAGAGAGAGAGAGAGAGAGAGAGAGAGAGAGAGAGAGAGAGAGAGAGAGAGAACTTTGTCTTCATGATCTCTCAGAATTCCCATGCAAATATATGAATTTACCATGTCTGACCTTTACGCTTCATCAAATCCCTGACCGTGGAAAACGCAACAGTTATTCTGCTTAGACTAAACAGTCAGCCCCCCAGTCAAAATATTCCCCTAGTGAAAGGTCACTTTCATGGCATTTTTCCTCTGCACTCAAAGCTGATTAAACATCACAACTCCATTACACACTAGCGCCCAGCGGCTTTCCATTCAAAGAGAAGTGCCTTGATTTCAACCTTAAATACAAGCAGCTGAATGCCTCAGTCATAGACGTACCAGATCCACTTTCATCACTTATTGCAGAATAGATCGTTAGATGCTGACGGGAATAAATAAACCAGTAATTTAGCTGATTGTTTGCTCAATGGCAGGCACTTGTGTTTTAAAGCTTCTTTTGAAGTGTCTTAAGCATGTCTTTTAAAGCTCAGCCGGTGACACCTGCTTTTGCCCGTGCTGCAGTCAGAGGCTGAAGAGCAGCCTGGGGGCACGCGGGTGGCTGGAGGACCAGAGGAGAGAGAGGATGTCTAGGTGCAGGACTGTGACACCAGGGTGGAGCTGATACTTACGGACATGTCTGCTTGCCTGTCAGAAGCACGGCAGCACAGGAGCTGCCAGCTCCAATGTTAACAGCTAGAAGTAGGAACGAGATTGCTGTCTTATTCAATACAGCTCACCATGGTCTGTGTACACTTAACATAGAGGACACACACAGAGGCACCTGCAACTAGCTACCATCTCTGTGCTGTGCTACCGTTTCTGTCACTTTGGACGCGGTATGGTGGGTGTCCTAGGGTTACAGCCATTGGTTGAATGGAAGCACAAAAAGTTTAATTCCGAAGAAGTTTAATTCCAAGGTTGGTCTTGCACATAGCACAGCAGCTGTGAGCACAGCAGCTAAACCACCAGCTTATATTCTCTTCCCTCACTGAATCTAGCTGAATAAATTTACATCTATTATCTCTAGATTTGTATTACATGTCTTCACCATAAAAAAGCAGCTAACACAATTTCTTGCTATACAGGGTCCAGAACAGCAAACAGACCTCCAAGGTCATGCAACATGCCTAAACAAGGACTCTGGAATTGAAATATGCATAATATGTAGCAAGCTAAATTTCATATTTATATGATTATTTTTTACTATATTACTTGAAATTAAAGCTATTAATATAATTCTACACTACTTCCACGCTACAATATAACACCAGCTACTCAAACTGTAGTCACGTTGGTCCAGGCGTGATCTTGTAACAAGATCACCTGGGGACAACCATGAGAAATTTTGGGTTAAAAGTGGTGGGGAAAACAAGGAGCGTGAAATTTCTAAACCAATCCAACAACTTGGGAAAACAGAGCTCCAAGTAAGGTGTGTTCATCAACACTGTCAGACAGCAAGTCTGTCATTAACCCATGGATTTAACACACGTTAGCACATCTGAAAAGTACAAAGACTACCAATTAAGCATGTTATATATCACATGTGCAAAGGAATATTTTACATGCTGAGGCTGTAACAATTTCAATATGTATCAAAAAATCGACTTTGAAACCGTGTATCGAAATGTAACACTGTACTGCTGATACACCCCTCAGTTTCTTCAGAGGGGCTCTCATTTCTCATCTTTTGAGGAAATCGCTGCCAAACTAGGCATCTGGCTGCATCCTGTCTGAGCAAAGTGGGCAGAGGGGGAGGGGCTTATTTTAAGCACACTCAAAGGATGAACTTTTGAGTGTTTATTTTTTATTTGGTTAGGTGATGGAGCAGCAGACATTGAAGATACTCTATTGGAGAACTTAGATTTTTATGGCCAAACCAATCTGTGTACTGTATATTAAGTTCTACAATTATAATAGGTTCTTTGGAATTTTTGTAATATGTGTAACATAGAAAATATCATAAATCTTGAACTCAGAATTTGCATCAAACCTGAAAATCTGTGCTTTGCTATGTCCATAGTGCACATTCATGTAAGCAGGTGCAAGCATGAACATATGAACAAGGCACATATTAAGGCACTTATTATTTTTGATGTATTAAAAGTGTGTTGTATTGTATCAAACTGAATCTCAAAATGTGTTGGACTGTATTAAATTTAATTTAGAGTACCATTACATCCCTATTACATGCGGGAAAAATAAACATTACTTTTTACAAGGGAAAACAGGCCTGTTGGCCTAAGATAGAGTAAGCTAGATAGTTTTGCTTGTATTATTTATTGTACTCTCAACATTAAAGGGGCACAGACTAGAGGAATATGGGGGGTGGGGTTAAAAGGGGCATACTCCTTTTTTGTGGATTTTGCTGCAGTCCAGCACCAAAAGTTTAACAAGATGTCCCTAGACGAGCATTCTCATCACGTCTCGCCATGCAAGACAACTTAATCTGAAGACTATTACTACAAGCCAACTAAAATGATACTGAATGTAGCATATATTTACCAATATTCATATTTTGAGTACTCCATAAACTCAAAATTGATAATCAGTGACACTTATTTGGGAGGGGGGTTATGTAGGACATATATGTGCTTTCAGCCCTGCGATGGACTCGCGACCTGTCCAGGGTGTATCCTGACTTCCGCCCAAAGACTGCTGGGATAGGCTCCAGCACCCCCCTGCGACCGTGACGGAGAAGCGGCTTAGAAAATGGATGGATGGATGGATGGATGTATATGCTTTCGAGCAGTTAACACACAGCACAATGGAATAATTTTAGAAAACATTTCTGCCCATAAAGACAAACATGTCTTGCTGTTGCTAATGGCAAACTACAATAGAGGCCTATTAAAGATATTAAACTTAATAAATCCTAGTATCTACTGGCACATATTAATGAGAAGTGCGTGTAAAGTGTTGTGTGTGTTAGCTACAGGTGCCTCCACCAACACACAAAGAAAAACTGCAGCTTTTACTACTTATAAACCCTGGTGAAGAGAGAGGCTCATTTATATGCAGCAGCTCTTACTTTAGTATCAGAAGGAACAGCAGGTAGAGATGAGCTGAGAGAAGCCTCATTCAAAGGCTATTAGCATAAAACAATGATTAATTCAGTGAGGTCTGCTATTACAGTGCTTTCCCTTTACTGTCTGAAGTGTTTTAAATGATAAAGAGAAGGTTTTATTAGGATGTTTATGCATTAACTGCAGTTTAGGGGCAACTGTGCAGTGATGCACATGTAGGGGACACATCTAAACCATATAGATGTATGACAATCTCAAAAGATCACACGCTATAGAATACAGGACTAAAAAAAGACTCACTGACTCATTTTTGCTGAGAGGTCCAGTAATGACCAGCCAGTCACTGCAGCAGTGTGACCCAAGGCAGGCCTCTGGGAGCTTAACCTCTGCTCTTCTGTCTCTAACTTTTTTCTCCAAATGCTGGCTGTGTCTTTATGTATCAAGCAGATTCTCCCAACATTCCATCACATAGGAATGAACATTATTGTTAATGATGTTTTTTGTTATTGTGATAAATTATGTCACTATGTGCTTTTCAGAGCATAACAACAACAATACAAGTGAAAACTTATTTAAATCATTTCAGCTGGTCCATTATGATTTTATGACATAAGTAAATGTGAGCCAGCTAAGTACCCGGGGACTTTTTGCTGATAAAAAAAAATAATAATTTAAACCATTTTTGCTATTGAAATATTTTAGGTTTGTTATTAATTAGTATTCAATTATTTTGGGTCATTCACAAGAAGCAACACTCGTCCATAGCATCCCTGGGGCACTCCACAATATTCCAGCACAATCTCTACCAACATAAATCACGAATATTTTATTAAATATCAGTAACAAAGTCACTTTACATCGGAAATCTGAATTTTTTTTTTTGAGGCAGGCAAAAGTTATTTCAATCAAAGCCTGTGTAAGAACAAGAGCAACTAACATTATTACTTATGAAGGTAATACTGGTCAGTTTAGATTTTAAATGTAGCTTTGTAAGCCTGCTAACTTCCAAGTGTCTATGAAATTTTCTGTGCTATGTTAGTACCAAACACGTATTTATTGCTGCAGTTATGCATTGGATCTTACAATAATACTTAAAAACTATCTCTGATGGTCATTAGAGGATTTTTTTTCCCAAAAGGCAGTTGTGAGATGATGCACACTGTTAATTGAATAGTTCTGTTTAACACAATCCATGACATTCCTAAAACATTTAACCGATTTAAAAAGAGCTGCACAGCTCTCAGAACCAAAAAAATGGTTTGGAAGTTCACTTCTTATTCACTAGTTTCAAATTTTATGTTCTACCTTAAACGGTGCGGCTTAGATGGCTGATTAGCTAAGCTGTATGAAACAGTGAGCGGAGAGAGCAAGCGGCGTGACCTCACAACGATCTTTTGTTTTGTTTTAGAAAACACTGTTCTCCTAGCAGAATAAAAAAATAAAGTAAAAGAGTGCAAGATGGAACGATGACAGCATGCCGACACGGTCGAAGACAGGTGTTAATACCTCAACTACAGATTTGGGAAGACACAAATCAGGGAGAAAACTTACATCGTAGCAGTTGCTTCTATTCAAGCCGCCAAGTGCTGAATCTGAATCGGTGAAACAAAGAACTCCACAGGGATGTTTACTGCTTCTGATAGCTACTTGGTTGAGTCTTGGATTCCGCAGTTTGCTAGGAGTGATTGAGCGATATTAGAAATGAAATCAGCCAGAAGATAAGAGCCACTTTATATAGAAACACAGGGTCAGATTGGAAGTGAACATGTAATGCTCAATTAATTTAATTTTGAGATGTAGCCTTACCGTCCACAAATATTTTGCCTAGTTCTTTTTTTATTTTGCCAAACACGTGTATGCAACATGCAACACAGCTTGCACTTTGCTTTTTTTGTATTTCATATTTGTTACAAAATGATTTGTGCCATCCTTTCAACAAGCACTGCTGTCATTTTTAATTTGGTTTCAAGAATGTATCATATTGTGCTGCAAAAACAGCAATACAGTTTGTCCTGTGAAATTTGCATATTGCTTCACCCCTATTAGTTGCTGTAAACATGCATTTTTAGGACCCTTCTGCTTTATTTCTAAAGAACTATCATATCAGTGAATGCTTCCTGTAAAACATCACACCTTTCCTCACACTTTGTCTTAAATTAAAATGTGGATTAGAAATCAGAACGTTTCATATTAGTGTTAATTTAGCCAATAAAGTGCGGGCTTCAGGCAAATTTAGTTATTGTCTTTGTTGACAACAACAATTCATATAAAAAATAGACTTATGAAATTGCAATTGGCCATGCAAATTCATGATTGGTGCCCCATTAGGCCCCTAGTGTTGGTTCATTTTGTCTGTTCCAGCTTGTTTGTAAACCTCAGTAAAATGAAACATCTTGATGTTCATGATCATGATTTTTATTTCATATTGTCCTCTCTGAGATAGGAACTAAACGACTCTTTCTAACTAGTGAAAGCACACTGTGTTGTACTATAATACATCCATGGTCACAGCTGGCTGGGGCAACAATGGAAATCAAAAGCAGGTCTCTGCTGTGTACAGAGAAGTGCCTTGACTGGCTCCTATGCCTTACGTTCTTTTCACCCACGTTCTCCTTTTCAAGCATTCTTTCTTTCTCTTTATTGACATTATGTCCTTCTCCGTCCTCTCTCATATTCTCTTTCACAGTTTAACCCGCCCCTCCGGCCTCTGTTTTTCCTTCTGTCTTTTGTCTTCCCCCTTCAATACACTCTCTCTCCCTCGCTCACTCCCAAGTCTCCTTTCACCTTTTTCTGCTGGACTTCTGCCCTTCACTCCAGAGGAATCTGATGCGCATTTTCTTCTCAAGCTGAACTCAGTCTCGCCGGGGCAGGTCACGCTTGATACCATCAGCTTCAAGCTACCTCGACTCCCCCACACCTCCTTCTCATTTTTCACTCTTTCTGCATCCAGAATTGACACTCATAGTGTTTCCTAGCATAGTTGCCTCACAAGTACTTCACTGCTCAGTGTTATTCCAGTTCTCCTCACCTGCCTT
>NC_051215.1:43745919-43775919 GCF_015220715.1 Pygocentrus nattereri
AAGTACAAAAATACTGGGCTGCTATGAAGGGAGGTTTGGAAATGGTTAAGCAAACACAAATCAACTTATAGTATAATGTTATTTGTACATGCTCAAATATTATTGCTTTGCTAAACCAATCACCACTCACTGCCCAGACAAATAGCCTTTTCTCAAGCATCCATATACACACAGTGCAAAGCCATTGATTTAAATAGAAAACTGACTATTTACTTAGCTGTGGAATGTGGTACCCAGCTCTAAGTATACACCAAGATAATATATATATATATAGTCTTGGTGTGCAAACCAATTTATTGGTGAGATTGATGTTAGATCTTTGTGTGGAAACAGTCTTGATGTCAGTACTCAGCAGGTATTTCATCCTAGGAAAAAAAATGGGAAAAAAAAAAAAAAAAAAACAAATAAAACCAAAAAAAAAAAAAAACCCACTCATTTCTCTCCAGGAGAATTGGGTTGTAGGAGCTGAATTGAAATGAGCAAACAAATCTCTTTGATTGGATGGTGTGCCAAGCACTGTAATCTGATCAAAGGGATCAAACGTTAAAGCAACATGTAGACAGGGCCACAGGGAGCATGTTCAATCAGTGCAACAGCTGTATGACAATGACTGATAAGAAAGAGTTCCACACAAGAAAAACAATAGTGAAAGGATCAGCCCGGCTGCCAGATCTTCCTATTGGTGGATAGGTAGAGGATTTGTCTTTTAATAATAATAACCATAGGTTACAAGTGAATGCTAGTGAAATCAAGCTATCAAACAGGTGATATCCTGATAAATTTAAAAAATAAAATGGAAGTAGGTGGTTTAATATGATAAACGTGCAAAAATCTGAACAAATATTTTTTCAACTACAGCCACAGATTTTGCCTAAGCTGCTGTGATTATACCGGGATCTTTTTTTTTTTTTTTTTTTTGGTGCTTATCATCGGGCAATTACAAACCGGACTACCGTATTTCATCTCTCCGTCTATAATTAAAGCCGACCCACTCCTTCCCTACCAATCCACCACATTCCCTCTCTCTTGCTCTGAGGCAGAGGCACATTCATTATGAATGAAATTCTTCATCAAATAAAAACAGCTCTTTTTTGTGATAGACAGTGGGGAGAGTTTAAATGTTTGATGAGGTCTACCTGATCGTTTAGTGAAGGACTATTGCATGCCTCTACTGCTGACACAGTGCTCATACAGCAGCAGAAACCACAGGAGCACAGGCTGAACTGCAGGTCACCGTGCACTGGAGAAACTGGCTGAATTCAAGTCTTGGCTACAAGAGAACAATTGATAGAGCATCAATTCTGCATTGTCACATGATGCCAGGAAAATAAATGTAACCCAAAAACAACACCGTGCACATAATAAAAAAATTAAGCAACTTTTCTGTGGAGTTATTGTCATTGCCAGCCTAGCACATCTTGTCTAAATTGGACTGGACTTGGTCAAGATATACTGGGTGGTACCTGAAATATGCATTCTCTACAAAAAATACAAATAACACCCTGGGATTTGGTATCAGCAGGTCCTCAAGATGAAATTAGTTATACTGGGACCAGAAGCAAAAGAAAACAAAAGAGGAACCACATCAACTGTAACAAAATTCAGCTTTACTGGAGATTGAGTAAGATTTAAAAGTCAGTCATTTTCTTTCACCCCAGTGCTGAGTCAGCATGCTACAGTTGTATTTTCTTCCCCCTGGCTGGGCGAGCGAAGATAGCAATATCAGCTGGACGTACTTCCAGTTCTGTGTTTACTTACTCTTCTGGGCCCACATCCTCATTCTACCATGCCTGCCATTTGCTTGGAAACGCAGGCACCTCTGCGCTCTCTGGATTTGCACAGTAGTAAATATGTGCTTAGGGAAGCCGACAAACAAGGCTGAGTTTGCATGGAACCTTCTGTGAGCGAATGCTGACTGCCAAGTGCTGGGATAACGCTCCATAACTGCAGCTGGAGACCGAATATCAGAATCATCCCTTACACTGTGATGACTTCAGACTTGGCGGAAAGACAAAAAAATCTGTGCAAAATAAAAAAACAACAACAGTGAAATGCGCAACAGCCGACCTCATCACAGTCCTGGGAGCTGCTCTGTACTTTCATACATTTGACTGCTGACAATATGTATGTACAACGCAAAAGACTTAGATAAATGACTTAGAATGAAAACAAATAAGGACTAGAAGGGGAAAGATGCAAGGAGCAATATGTAATATACTTAATGCAGTAAATCATAAAATGACCATGATGTCATCAGAGATCAAGGAAACATGCTCAGTGTAAATACTGGCTCATCCAACAACAAAGCTACAGCCAGTATGTTCTCTTTTAAATTTCCAACCAGTGCCCATTTTCCAGTGCCATTTTGACACCCTGGGTTGCCAGATATGAACCACATTGGCAGGAAAACACAGTATGCTGGATGCTGACCTAAACAAAGTGCATCCTGAACTAAAAAGGCTGAAATTAGCTTCCTATTGTGTTCCTGTTACACCATAACGTTGCAGCAGTTAAATTCTGTTCTGTACATTATTTAAGGTGGAGTGGGACAATTCAAACAAGAAGCTGGCGAACAGGCTGAGGTGCCATAATTTAACTGCTTCACCGTTTAAGGTGGAACAGGCAAATCCGAACAAGAAGCTGACTTCAGCTTTTTCAAGACTGAGTATTTTTGGCGCAATGGGCTTTTGTATTTGGGATAACGGGCTTAGCTTTGCTACCATGCATAGCCAGCCATCCTCTAAAATTGACAGGACACAAATCCAAATATGTTGCTTACTATTGCCAAAGTTTAATGTTGTACTCCTTTGTGTAGGTTTATTGCCCTGAACCTGCATGAGCTTCGAGTCTGGGGAGGAGGGGCAGAGGCAGACAACTCTCTTAGAAATTTTGAATTTGGACTGCAGTATCCATTTGAAACCTTCGCTGTCAGTATTACATATTGTTCCTTTAAGTTACCTTGACAAGCCATGTTATTTATGCCAGGAGGTTGCTAAAATCTTGCTAGGCTGTTGCTATGGTATCCCAGGTGTTGTGTACGCGCACACACACACACACACACACACACACACACACGCTTTTCTTTTTATTGTGACCTGAAGACTTCGAATGTAAAAAGTCCATTTTAATAATTTAGGTTCACTGAGCCTGTAACAGTGATGTTTTCTGTTACTCTCGTTTCTTGTTTTGTTAGTTCCTTATTTATGGTTTAGTTCCTAACACCAAATCAACAACGCTGAATCACTGCATGTTTCGTTGATGTGTAAACATAATAACGTCAAATTAAAAAAGTAACTCCATATTTTACTCTGGGTGATTATCTGCCAGAATATACAGTTCTACAGTGAACTGCTCTGAGCCCCAGATCTTTACACAGCCAGCCAGCGTATCTTCCCATCTGTACCACTACAGAGTAGAAGGGAAAGTATTTTATCTGTGTGCAAATTTCCACCAGGTGCAGGATGAGAAATGATCTCAGAAATCTAGTTGCAGTCTTAGTAAATAGTGACGCTGCAAGATTGCTAGTCTTTGCAAAATCATAGTCTGTGACCAAAAACTGACAGTGTCTTCAGAAGTGAGTGGGTGTCAGACTTCTTTTCAAAGTCTTCTAGTGTATGGTTAGCATAAGCCACACAATCTGTTCTTACTGTTCAGTACTCTGAAGCCTGTTTCATAAGGCTGACGTAAATGTCCACGTGATGATTCAAGCTGGGCTATTTGAGGTAATTGGGGGAAATTATACAGATTCTCCATCCCATCTGAACTGGCCAGTCAAATCACTTAATTAACTTAAATACACAAATTACATTACTAGACCTCCTTTGGTGAAACTAATCCAGCTCCAACAAGGTTTAAGATTCGGTATGCAATGCAATGTAATGTCTGTGAGGGATATTCTTTGTGACATAATTCAAATCTAACTGCTACAAATTTTCTTAACATTTCGCTAATGATTTTCTATGGTTGGAAAAAAATTTTGAATGAAGTGTATGAAAACCAAACATGCAATTGGTCCCACGAGCACAAGTGCACTATTCCTATATAGACATGGTTCTAGAATGAGAACTTCACAGAATAGTAAACAAGCACAGTAAGTCAGCTCTGTCTAGCTAACGTAATTAGGTAAGAGGCTAATGCAACAGAAGTCTATGTGACCCAAAAAGAACTAAAATATTAAAACTTTTAATACCTTTAAGTTATATTGGTCTCCAAGCACATCTTGGCTGATCGACAATATTCGCAGCTAAGAAGAAAACTGTAAATTTTGGCGGCAGCTCAGTGATACTTAGGGCTGTTCACCGGGAAGCATCACATTCTGAGCAGAGAGAGCAATCAGAGCTGCAGCTAAACTTCCTATACCTAGCCTGTAATTTCACTCCTGAGAGAGAAGCAGATCACACCCGGAGCCTTTATCTATAATGACGATCTACAATGTTATATTCCTCCATCCTAGTTGAGGTGCATGTGGACACACAGAGAGAGAGCGAGAGAGCGAGAGAGAGAGAGAGAGAGAGAGAGAGAGAGACACACACACACACACACACACACACAGTGTAGTTGTGGTTGTTTACCAGTTCCAGTCTGTTAGCCCATGTTGTTGCTGATGCACATTTATATAAATGCCTAGAAAGCAACAGTAATGCCAAAGCCAGTCACAACAACAGATTTCAGCAGCATGCCTCACCATCCGTCATAACAAAGAGACCACTCTTGCAGCCAAAGCCTTTCCGACTCCGTTTACATGCACTTTTTTTACAGACATGAGCTCCATGTTGTCTAGACTCTGCACACTGCAGCTTATATCCATAATAACAAAGACAAAAAATGTACCACATTTTAGGTTTGCTGTACCATACCATAGTTTCTCCACTGACTGGTTACTTTATTGACTTTATAAAGTAAAAGTAACAAAGTGTAATATTGCCACATTTTGAGTTTAAAAATGACTAAAAACTAATTTGTTTCCAAAATGCATTTCTGTCTTAATCCAATGGATGGTGCTGTCTTTCTTGTGAGACCAAGATTTGGGCAAGTGGAGCTGTTGCTGGTAACAGTTTGATAGCGGGTGGTTGGTTAGTGTTAACAGTGGTTAACACCTCTGCCTTCTACACTGTAGACTGGGGTTCAATCCCCACCTGGGCAAACACCCTACACTATACCAATAAGAGTCCTTGGGCAAGACTCCTAACACCGCCTTGGCCTACCTGTGTAAAATGATCCAATTGTCGCTCTGGATAAGAGCATGTGTCAGGTAGGTGTTAAATAAGTACGTGAATAGGATAAAGCTTGTTTTGACTGATTCTTTACTTGTAGCTGTAAAATATAGAAACATAAAAGCCATTGGGGCCAGAAGTCCAAGAGAGCATAAATGGCTCTCTCTAGGTTACGGTCTTACCTCTCCCCCATCATTCAACATGATGCTAGCCAGTATGGCGGTCTGTTAGCCGACGTAACACACTTTTCAGTTCTACTGCAAACACGTTGACCCAACAGTGTTAAAAGATGTGTTGGTGATTCAGTGACTAAGAGGAAGAACATGCTAGTAGTACCTAGGAAGACCTAGCAAGAGGGTGAAACAGGCAATGACTAAATTGGGGAGAAAATCTGGTAAAGACCAAATAAATAAATGTGAAAGTAATGGTTTTCTTTAAATTTTGTCTACTACACAATTTTTGTATTGCTTCACCGAAAAAGACTGCAGTGAGATACTTAACAATAAATAAAACAGTTTTCTTTTGACAGCGTGATTTGCAGTCAAAAGTAATAAATTGCAATACTGTAATATGTCACATGAAACACAACATACAAATCTTTAAATAACCCAATAAAAATCACACCATGGCTCAACTATTGTGACAATACTGGAGTGCCTGTGTCATGTATGGTTCATGTAATGCTTCTTTGCATTGTTCCTGTGTGTCAGGACAAGATCAAGGAAACTAATTCACCCCTCATGACAATCACAATTTCAGTCCCAGTTTGACTCCAGAAATAAGTCAGCCATGCTAGACAGTATTGGAAGCGAAGAGGAGTTTGAAAGTTTTAAAATCAAAATCCTTATCACAACAACAAAGGCTTATCGGACAAACTTCGCTCGCTACTACTCATCTCGTGCACTTGTTCCTCCACCCTCATGAATAAGTCATGCCGTCTTCACCCCCTTTTGGCCTACAGCTCCATGTGCCATCTCCATGGGCCTGTAAAAGTGAGTGAAGTGTTTATGGGAGATAAGAGCGATAGAGGTCGCCTTGCCAATAATGCCTTTTATCGCCCCTTGTTCTCCTCTGGATGCTTTTTACGACACACACCCACTGCTTCCGAATAGCTAATTAGAGAAGTTTGGGGAGCCAGCGTAGGTTGAATGATGGAGGGGCTAAAAATGAAGACATCTGCAAACTTCTGCTTAACTTGTTCTTCTGTTCTGCAGTGTCAGGGGTGGTCGCTTTGGGAGACGTTAGCTCTTAATCTGCAGCCCTAAACGATCCAGCGGTGTTAAATATGAATGAACGCTTTGTGTGAAGAAGTTGTATTTGATTTCAGCTCTTGGTCTGAAAATGTCTTTGGCAAAAGCTGCAGAAGGAGGACGCAGGGCTGAAACCACAGACACAGCATTGATCTGTGAAGGCTTTACTGATCATTTCCTCTCAGGCCAAGACGATCGACAGACCAGACGTTCAGTGTTTGTTTCCATCCTGACCACTGTAGCTCAAACAAAAGCTGTGGACACAACACCCACCGAGTCCAACCTAAAGATTACAGTGATGCAGAAGATGGGAAGAAAAAGGCAAAGAATCAAATGGTGAACACTGACTTTATAGCCATGTTTTCATCCAAAGACTGAAAGGTGAGAGTGAAGATGTTTCTTCACAGATCCATGAAATAGTTACTGCTTCTGAGCAGTTAATTGGCTCCGGTGTAGCGACTCAAACTGGTTCAACTTTTAATTAGCTATGCAGACACGTTTAAAAAGCCTCGCCGATAATGGTCCCCAACCCCCAGCTCAAGAGAGGGTGAGAGAAGCTGACGGAGAGAATTAATTACTCGTTTTCCTTTGGCAGAAGAGGAGATATGGTCCTTGATTGCATAATTTAAGTTTTAAATCCAAATACCATAATCATTGTAACTCCACTGTGGCAAATTAGCTGAGGCAGTTACATTGCGTAGGCTGGTGTCCTTACTTGATAGTTGGAGAGACAAGGAGTAGGGGGAGTTGGGGGATTTGGAGCTAAAATCAGATGTAATGTTGCGCATGCATGTGCTATAAAAAGCTAGGCCCCCTTTTTCTCACTTTAATGCCATATATGCACATAATGCATTATCCTTGCGCTGGTGTAATCTAGTAATAATTTGAACTATTACTCTAAATGCTACAACACCATTTTTCATTTACTAAGCAGTTGCATTCCTTCAGATGATGACATTTAGCTCATTTACTCTTTTTCTTCTGCATAATAGCCTTTTTATGCACTCACTCTTCCCTCTATTCCCCTGTAGCCATGACCTTTTCATGATACAGCCATTATAGTCAAGCTTTTCCCATCTTGTATGTTGATGGGGAAGAGCAATCAAATTCAAAGGTGAGACTGAAATGCACCATTGAGGTAGTCAGTCATTTGGAGAGTGCGACACATTGGAGGAACGTGCAGTCACATATTAGCAATTCTTTCATGTAATGTAAATATAAAGATGTTTTATTTCATCTTATAAATCTGCATAAACTGAAATCTTCCACCGCAGTGTTTTCCACACATAGGTAATACTTTTGCAGTCCGCCTGGGTGTATGTTACATGTTACATTTGAAAATGTTTAGTATATCACATATAAGTAAATGTAATATACTTCTATGTGATATATTTACATTACATTTTAATGTATCTATTAAAAAAAAAAAAACAACAAAGAAGGACGTGCTTTGAAAATGACCACTACATGAAGCAACTCATGTCAGGGGAGAGGGAGAGACTGCTAGTTTAAACCCAATGAAACGCAGCCAAAAGACACGGCTATATTAAAAAAATGCATTTTAGTAATCAGCTGGTGATATTAAAAAAAAAAAAAAAAAAACACATTATTGGAGTCTAATTCGTGTCTTTGTTTTCAACGTGATTAACTCCTTAAATGCCACCGGTGGCCCAAAGTTTTATTACATACTTCTGAAACCTAAGAATAGCTCAAAAAGTTAGCTTCAGTTACTGTAATCCTAACACTACAAACGTTTCATCACAGAATAAAAGTCCAGTCTAAATTGCTCTAAGGCACAAGGTGGAAACAAATCATGCCAGTAAAATGACCATCAGCACAAAAGACTAAGTAGGCCTCAGCCACCCAGGCCAATACCATGCTGTTGATGTACACCACACATGCACTTGCCCACAAGAATCTGGTCAAGGTCAATGACTCATCTGAACATATCACTTTTTTTCCCACATCTCTGTTGATAGCTGCCTGTGGTTTTTGCACCACTGAACTCTCAAATGTGCATTTGTCTTCATAATGAGGGCTTTATGTACAGCAAACCTACAATAATATCCCTCCCTTATCTGTGTAGTTGTGGGCTGTTCTTGCATGTCTTCCTGACATGGTTTGATCACATCTTACATTACTATTCACAGCCATTTCAGGAACACTAATGCATGAGCATCACAAGCATTGAACGTATGCTTTCAACCACAACTTCCAACTTCACTGATATCTTTCCTTTAGATCTTAATGCAAGTGACCCTCCCTTTAGTCATTGTTCCTGTTGAAACACTAGCCAGTTGAGCAGTCTTTGTGACTAAAGCTTCTGCCATCATTGCCCCAATAACAAACCCTCTGTCAAAGTCACTTAGATCTTTTCCTCTCGTCATCTTAAGCCAAAATTGAGATCAGCTGGTCCGCTCTGTATTTTTATATAGGCATGGTATGACATTAACTACCTTTGATTAAGATGTGGTTGATTGATTAAGAGTTAAAGTTTGAAAAGAGTTAAAGTTTAATTTAATAGTTTAATAACATGTTAAGATTTAAAGTTCCTGCAAAACACTACTTTCACTTCTTGTAGAAATTTGACACTTTGGAAAGTTTTTCAATTGTTATTGACAAATATATACTGAACATTAGATGATTGCATGGTGTTGCAATGGAGACTTATGTGACCACATAAACAAACTGGTAAACATGGCCCTACATTCAAGAATGAGATACATCATTATGTATTCAACACATACTGTTATTATGGACACTTCGAAATACAGTCACAGCATTTTTTAGTCAAACTGTACAGTTTACCGCAAAGTGGTAACTCTGTGATCTCATGCTATATTTGATGTTTGTAGAGCTGTTATAGTGTGTTATTGTTCAGAGCACCTTCACAGACCACAGTTATGGTCGCAGTGCTAAACCTTTCATATCAATACCCTATGTTGGGTACCAAGAGTCTTCCACCTTTTCTACTCTGAATCCAGGGGAAACCAAAGACACATTCATAATTGTATAACTAAGAAACCAAGACAGCCTTTTTTGTTATTTAAACATAGCTGTAAATTTTCAATTAATCTAAAATAATCAATTACTGTCTTTAAAAGGAAGCAAGAGAAGGCCTTCTTGATGCCCTTCTTGCATCACTGCAGATCAACGGGTGCTAAAATTAGGACACGTTCACTATTTCTTTAAGATTTTGGACTGAAAGTGGCATGTTGAACATACAGTGGTGAGAAGTAGCTACCTTGAGTGTTCACTGAACATCACTCATAGCAAAGTGTATAGAGTAGTTCTGATTGAACAAACTCCCAACATGATGTAACTCTGTGATCTCATGCTATATTTGATGTTTGTAGAGCTGTTATAGTGTGTTATTGTTCAGAGCACCTTCACAGACCACAGTTACGGTCGCAGTGCTAAACCTTTCATATCAATAGCCTATGTTGGGTACCAAGAGTCTTCCACCTTTTCTACTCTGAATCCAGGGGAAACCAAAGACACATTCAGAACACTCCATATATGTACATGCATTATTTACAGTTTTTTCTTAATACGATATTGTGATAGTATTATAAACCATGGTCAAAATTTAGGAAAAAATATTGCCAAAAAACATTTCACTTTCAAAACTACAGCAACTGGTCTCCTCAATTCCCACTTACACAGTGCTGTTAAATGAAGATGTGATGAAACATAGTGGTAAACATGCGCCCATCCCAACTTTTTTGGAACGTGTTGTTGGCATCAAATTCAAAATGGGTATATCATTTTCAAAAACAATTTTTTTTTTCGCAGTTTCAACATTTGATATGTTGTCTTTGTCTATTTTCCTATAAACAACATAGTTATAGAGCTGTTTTTACTCTTGTTGTAGATTTCTCTAAATATTAGTGTTAAGAGTTTAAGTCAACGCATTAAAGTTATTTTCTGCCTTTCTGATTAATTATATGGTCTTTCAGCTACTGAAATATTGACAGTACTAATAAAGGAAATAAAAGGTAAAAACCAGAAGAAACAAATATATGAAAGTTTTGGTTCTAAATGCATTGTAGCAAATGCATTGTTTTTTTTCCTTTTTCTTTTTTGGTCACAAAATACATTGTTGGTAGTAGACTTTATAACTGCAAAAGGTATCTAGAGGTATGTTATATTAATACTAGCTTTATTAGTAAATTAGAAATGTGTTTTCCATTGTATATCAGCTGTTATTCTATTAAAAAAATCTTGTCATACCCAAAATTGTTACAAATAGATATGCAGCATTCGGAATGAAAATCTTAAGTAAAACTCTTCAGGCACTAACGTAATCATCTAGAGAGTGTGAGCACTGTGTTCATGTATTAGTGTTGCTGATGCTTATATGATAGTTTATGTGTGGTAATGAGATCAACGTAATACCTTATACTGTATTGCCAGAGTTTCAGTGGCGCAGCTCCTTGAGAAAGTGCTATTGCTTATGCCTTATCGAGTTATTGCGTTATTGCCAAGTGTTCATTTTTTTTTTTTTTTTTACAAAAGAAAGAAAAATGGTGTGGTATTTGGTCATTCCTCTCTGTTTCCATACTTGATATGAAGGTTTTGTCATTGAGTAGGAACATGCTGTCATAAGGTAAGAATGTGAGGCGAAGGATTGTTGTGCCATTTTTTGACTTCTACCACAATGTCAGAGTAATATTTGCATTCCTACAGCAGTGTGGGCTGTTATTAATTTATCAGTTTGATAAAATAAATATGACAGTAAAACATTTACTATGACCATGATAAAAAATTTAGAGCTGATGCAGTAAGAATTTAATATCATGATACTTACAGAACATCTCACAATACACGATATGTCGTCATATTTCTTTTTTTCTGTCATCTGATAAATGGCAACAAACAAAACTATGAATAGTGATTTGTATACAACACATGCTGCACTGCATGAAACACAGTTGAACAGGATGATTTACTCTCACTTAGTAAGTAAAGATGCAGTTGGCAAGTGCTTTTCAGTACTGACGATATCCACAACAAGCACAAAAAGTATACTGAGATGTAATTTACCATGAGAACAATAAATACTGTCAAATTGTCCATCCCTATATTAATATAAATTATGAATATTAAGTTCATCGAGTTCAACAACTATGCCAATATAAGTCATGTCCGAATATTGTACTGTTTTTTTTTTTAGGTATTTTATTTCTTTATTTCTTGTTGCTTACTATGCCAATGTCAAAGGGTCAAATATTTACAAATTTGGCAGATATCTCCTTTTGAGACTCCACATCTATTACAAATAGAAGCCTTTCTAATAACTTTGCTCATGTTTTGTATTCTACTAGCTGTGCGTTCATTGCTTGGACCCCAAAAATTGCTATTTGCAATGTAATTTGTATAATCATTTAGCATTCAAAGCAGTTATGACAGCCCACACAAATCAAAATAATCTACATCAATTTCAGACAAACTAAATGGAAGTTGGTTGTCTTGGTAGCTAATGATAATTTTCACATATTAATATTATTTAAAATCACTCAAAACTGCTCAAAAATGCTAAATAAAGAAATCAGTATATGCGAAGGTTATACCAATTCACATGAAGGTCATTCAGCAATCAGAATTCTGGATTTCACTGAAAGGTAATGAGCAAACATGTATGTCTGTTTCTTATTATAAGAGAAACTTAAAATATGCATCACCACATTAACTGCAAAATACTTATTGCCAATTCATTGGCAATCCATTCATAATAATTGTATAACTAAGAAACCAAGACAGCCTTTTTTGCTATTTAAACATAGCTGTAAATTTTCAATTAATCTAAAATAATCAATTACTGTCTTTAAAAGGAAGCAAGAGAAGGCCTTCTTGATGCCCTTCTTGCATCACTGCAGATCAACGGGTGCTAAAATTAGGACACGTTCACTATTTCTTTAAGATTTTGGACTGAAAGTGGCATGTTGAACATACAGTGGTGAGAAGTAGCTACCTTGAGTGTTCACTGAACATCACTCAGAGACACCTCCACTAGATAATGCAGCCTCTGGCCTTCTCACCCAGCTGGCAGCTCAAGGCCCTGCATCTGCAATGCAGAGATGTACTCTACCGCTGGGACTTGAGTTCAAGACCCATTTCAGCTTTGAGTGATTTGTGGTCAAGGGTCACAGCGAACCGAGTGCAGCACAGAGCTGTGTACTAGTGAATTTTTCCTCCATTTTTTGTCTTCTCTGTAGCTACATCACTCCCTTATAGAGGAAACCTCCAGAAGCACATGCAACCGCAAACTATGTTTTGAGTTTTCGCCAAGTGAGTCTCTAAAGCTTCAAATCACATGTGCCTTTGCTGAGGGAAAAGGTTCTTGCTTAATGCAGTAACCATGGTGATTCCTCAGACTAATTCACTCACGGCATGCTCAAAACAACAAACTCTCAACCACTCTTAGAATGTAGTCGGAAGCGTAGAGATTCTGAAATTTACAAACAGCTGATATTTGTCTCAGCCCAAAGAGGCAAGGTGGGGAGACCATGTGGGCCCACCACCCGCAATGTCCAGCATGGGGGAGCGGTGCAGTGCTGCACAGGCAGTGGGAGATTGCAGGGGGGCCCTTGGTGGCCTAGGCCTTTGCAGCAGAAACTGGCTCTTGGGACTTGGAATGTAACCTCACGGGGGGAAGGAGCCAGAGCTTGTGTGGGAGGATGAGACGTACCAACTAGATACAGTTGGGCTCACCTCCACCCACAGTGTCGGGTCTGGAACCAAACTCCTTGATAGGGGTTGGTCCCTCTCCTACTCAGGGGTTGCACAGGATGAGAGGCAGAGTGGGGATACTCACGAGTCCCTGGCTGGTGGCCATGCAGTTGGAGTTTGTCCCAGTGGATGAGAGGGTCACCTCAATGCAAATAAAAATTGCAGAGAGGAAAACTCTGACCGTTGTGTGTGCTTATGCACCAAACAACAGGTCAGAGTATTCGGCCTTCTTGGAGCGAGTGGGCAGGGTTCTGGAAAGGGTCCCGCCTACAGACTACATAGTCTTACTGGGGGACTTCAATGCTCATGTTGGCAATGACTGGGAGACCTGCAGAGGCGTGATTGGGAAGAACGGCCTGCCGGATCTAAACCCGAATGGTGAATTGTTATTGGACATCTGTGCCAGGCATGGATTGTCCATAATGAAGATCAAGTTCGAACACAAGGATGTGTAATGTGATAAGTGTACATGGTACCAGAGCTCCCTGGGTCAGTGGTCAATGATCGACTTTTTTGTCGTTTCATCTGACTTGGGACCATATGTTTTGGAAACTCAGGTAAAGAGAGGTGCTGAGCTGTCAACTGATCACCATCTGGTGGGGAGTTGGATCAGATGGCAAGGAAGACTGATGGTCAGACCCGGTAGGCCCAAGCGAATAGTGAGGGTGTGCTGGGAACCTCTGTCGGAAGCCCCCGTTTGGAATGATTTTAACTCCCACCTCCGGGAGAGCTTTTCTCATGTCCCGGGGGAGGTAGGAGACATGGAGTCTGAATGGACCCTGTGTGGCCAAAAGCTTGTGGGTGCCTGTCGGGGCGGTAACCCAAGAACCCCCTGGTGGACACCAGTGGTGAGGGAGGCAGTCAAGCTGAAGAAAGAGGCCCTTAGGGATTGGATGGCCCGAAGGACTCCCGACTCAGCAGATAGGTACCAACAGGCGAAAAAGGTGGCAACGGTGGCACAAGCAAAAATCAGGGTGTGGGAGGAGTTTGGTGAAGCCATGGAAAAAGACTTTCAGTCAGCTTCAAGGAGGTTCTAGATGACTGTTCGGCAACTCAGGAGTGGTCAGGGTGGCTGCGCCCAAGCTGTATTCAGCAAGGTTGGAAAAGTCTGACTTCAAGTGAGGATACTGTCAGTTGGTGGAAGGAGCACTTTGAAGAACTCTTCACGGGAGTCAGGGACGGAGGCCTCTGGAGTGTCAAGCTCCATTTCTGGAGGATGGGTCACTGAGGGGGTGGATGAGATTCGTCTGGAGATGCTTAAGGCTCTGGATATTGTGGGGCTGTCATGGCTGACGCGCCTGCAATATTGCATGGACCTCAGGAACAGTACCCTTGGACTGGCAGACTGGGGTGGTGGTCCCCATTTTTAAAAAAGGGGACCAGAGGGTGTGTGTCAACTATCGAGGTATCACACTGCTCAGCCTCCCTGGGAAAGTCTTTGACCAATAGTTGAACCTCAGATTGAGGAGGAACAATGCGTATACCATCGCGGCCAAGGAACAATGGACCAGCTTTTCACCCTCTCGCGGATTGTTGAGGGGGCATGGGAGTCTGCCAACCCAGTCTACATGTGTTTTGTTTATTTGGAGAAGGCTTACAACCGTGTTTCCCGAGATATTTTGTGGGAGGTCCTCTGGGAGTATGAGGTACCGGGGCTACTACTCCGGACCTTTTCCCTGAAAAAGACGTCATCTAAATGGCAGTATATGATGCCTTCACAGATGTGCCAGTCATTCGTGCCATGTGCCCTAATGCACCTCATGGATACTGACTCTTGAACTATGTACTTACAACAAAGCTGGGAGGTCTTTAGGGAGGACATGATTTCCACAAAGAGTTTCAAATTTATATTCATCAGATCACAGGACACTTTCCACTTTGCCTCAGTCCGTCTTAAATGAGCTCAGGTCCAGAGAAGATAATGGTGATCTTTTTATACCCAATCTATAGAAAAAAACCTGGTATGATGACATGCTAATATCTTATTAAGAGTAATAAGTGCTTCACCAAGGATGATTTGATAAGTATCACCCAGCCCTCTTAGGGGGATACTGCAAAAATGTAATATCACAATACTCAATAATACACAATACATTTGATGAGTTGTAACAGACAAAGTAGTGCAACATTAAAAAAAAAAATACTGTGAAAAACTTTGAGTCCATATATTGTGCTGCAACAAATCCAGTTAAACGAGTCATTATGTTTTCTTTGGGAAGTGTTTAAGTAACTGAATCTGCAGTATGGTCAGAAAAAGCATATCGTGAAATACTGTGACACAAAACATCATCACCATTACTTTACTCACCGACCAAAAACACACCGATTTTCCTTGAATATGTTTGTGCATATTCAACAACTAAAAAGGTAAACTCTGTACCAAACATTTCAGTCGAAATCTGATTTTTCCGTTTTGTTCCTATATTTTGGATAACTGAATATCAAAGTTGGTCGGAATGTGTTAGTTTTGCTCACTCTCCAACTTACAGGTCTGCAATGGATCACTCCAGCTACCACAGGCATACAGAATGTAGTAACAAAACTACTGAAGTGATAAAACATAACTTCTTTTGCCGTTCTGCATCTCCTTCCCACCTCTGGAGAAAAGAAGCATAAAAGAGAAGTAGAAAACACAGCTTAAGTTTAAATTTCCAGGCTCTGAGCCCTGTCTGTGCTCTTAGCGGGCCTCCTTACTAATGGTTGAGAATAGAAGGCCTGTTCTAAAGCATCTCTTTTCCCTCATGAATTAAGACTGCCATATCACACAGCCTCAGATGAGTACTTGCAACATGCACAGTCTTCAACCACCAAATTGAGAAGCAAGCAGTGCCGTCGAAAAATTGTCACTTTGAGGCTTCTTCTTGATGTACAAGCAGCTCAGTGAATGAGACCAGGCAGCAAACAGCTGCACCCACTTTCTCTTAGGCTCTCCACATCAACCCGCTCCAGCTCTTATGCAATAAAAACAAGTGTCAATTCACATGCCAAGAGCCCAGTCCAGCTGTGGGCTCTCCATAGTGTTAACATTAAAACTAACTGCCAATAGTGAGTCAGCCTGCTATTAGCAGGATCAGATTAAGTTGTCATGCTTCAACTAATCAACAACCAGCCAGCATACTTGAAACCATTTCCTGTGTAATACGCGACAGGCAGATGTGAACACCTGAGAAATTGTTGGGAGCACACATCAGCAGCCTTTGTGACAAAGCTGTGACGCAATGTATACATCAAGTACATCAAGAATGTAACAGACTATGAAACAAAGTTGTAAGACTTTAGTGGCAAGGCATCCCTCAAAACAGAGAAGACAGTTTCATTAACATTATTACATTATTACAAGATTCAATTCATTTTGTCATGATAAAATATCAACATCCACTTATTTCTCAAAAGTTAAGAAAACAGTTAAAATGTAAACAAACTCTTTCAGACTGGTCTGATGTGAAAAGCTTGGTTCTAGAGTCTTCAGACACCAGAAGTGTTTAATGCCTCTAAAAGCTACCTCAAAGAAAGTTTTTGCATGAAATGGGTATGAATGCATTTTCTGATGGCTGAGCTATTGTTTTCCATTCATTTCAATGAAGTTTTGACTTAAAACATTTATGCTTTTGAATTAATGTAATAATGCTGACAATGCATCAAAGGCAATAATTGCCATGTTGAGAAAGATAACAGAATTACTGGATTCATTTCATTTCATCAAACTGCTCGCTATATAATACAAAATATTAAAAGGTGTAAAATTATGAAAATATAATGCTTCATGGTTTCACAAATGCATCTATAACTGAATTCCAGAGCACCTCCACTGTAACAGCATATGTAAAAATAAGTAAAGAATGTGGATGTGGCTTTGGAACTCCTGCCTAGCCGTTTGAGGTTTCTCCAGCAGGAGGCAATATTAGCACATAAGTCGCTTTAGTGTTCATTTGGAAATTAAACAGTAATTTACCAAAGCAGGACCTAATGAATGCAAGTGTTTGCTGGAAAAAACATTTACAAAGACCATAAAGAACAACCGCAGAGGACAGTGTTTGAGTGTTTCTCTGTTCACCATTTCATTACCATTAAAATTCTCGCTTCAGTGTTATAATCTAACACTTTACTGTAGACCTATTAATCCTTTTGAGTTTTTTGGCCAGAATGTTCAGCCTTTTTTCTCTGTCTGCCAAAACGAAAGTGCCACATTTGATAACTCTTGGCAGAAAGTTTTGATGGCCAAATTTTCATTTCAATATTATCCTGCCTTCCACTGCTGGGATAGGCTGCAGCACCCCCCCACCCCCCCCCCCACTTTGGACCACAGACATTGCTACTACGGCTGAAAGATTATATGTTTTTATATGAAAATCACAATTTGAAAGACTCATTTTTAAATTGCAAAGACTGCACTTTTCACCATAGAATACATTATCAACAAAGTTGTTTTAAAAAGTTTTAAGTGGGAATGTTTATCCTAATAACACAGAGTTCGAGAACTGCATGTGGAAGAGTTAGACCAATAAAAACATCACAACCACCCCTAACTGGTCTGACACACTCAGTGTTTAAGCTCCATGCCAGATGGATATTCTTGTCTTCTCAGCAAAAAAAAAAGACCTAGAAATGAATTCATAGAAAATAAATGCATTTAAGTAACAATCACATTGTTGGTCAGAAAAATAACAATCAGATCGGCTGTTTTCCCCAAAACGGCTCATATCACCATCACTGAAAACAGCAAGTCTCGATAATGAAATATGACACATGAAACCATTCCTAATGACTGAATTATGTAGAAATTTGAAAACTGCTGGAATCAAACCTTACCCTTACTCTCCAAGCTTACTGTTCCTTTATTATTATTAGAAAGAAAAAGACATCTAGATGTGTTTACATTTTTGTGGAGTTAAACATGTGAAAGCTAGGAGCAATTAGATGGCCACCACCCACATCTATTTGGTCACCATTTAGATGCAATAAAACTACAGGAACATCTGGATTCAGTGCTATGCCAATACCTTTCTGGTTGCATGAACAACACAAAAAAAGAGCAAATGAGCCACATCAAACTTTGGATTATTAAGTTCACTAGAAGAAAATGACTCGCTTAAACATCTCTTCTTCATAATCTGTCCAAGCAGCACAGGCTAAATGAAAATCGAGACTGCTTGCCACTGCATGTGAACTGAAACTGCTGACAGAATTATTGTTTCAGTGTGAAACCAACTCCAGGGAACTTTGTACATGTTCAGTAAGGCTGAGCATTCATGTTGATATGCTGTGGAAAAGATGAAGGCATCAAATAGCAGCCCATCGCCATGCTAGAGGGAGGCACCATTCAAATCCAACGCGCAGTCAGGTTGATACCCGCTTCTATCTATCAGCCGCAATCCATGTAGGTCTTTGACTATTTAGCAACAATAAGCCTCAAATTGGTGATTAACCTTTGTAATCCGCCGAGCACCGGGAGAATATCGCTCCCGTCATCCAGGCTGCTGTGAGAGATATGCATTATCATTGCAGGAAAATTGAGGGACTTGCGAGCAAATGAGCAGGCATTATCAGTGCTAAGCGGGTGCTAGCATAATGAAGACGCATCTCCAGAATTGAGAGAGCCTTTTAATAATGACCTAGACAGTGGGACTCTAGCATTGTGCATGTTTTAATAAAATCCATCTGCATCCACACACGCCTGTGATGCAAGCCATCTCCCACCAAAGATTGAGCCCGTTATCTCACGAAAGGAGTATTAACATCTGGTGATTGAGCACAGGCCATTGTTTACAGCGCTGCATTAGGGGGTAATCGGACATTAAATGAGTCATTTCTGCGTATTTAACTCCAACTGGGGAGCTGATGGTTTAATTTGATGGGCGGCGGAGGCTCCCCCTGTGGACTGTGGTTTACTTAAAGTTCTGCTGATGCTACTGAACATGGTTATATGATAAAAACGAAATTGGGATCATATTGGGATTATGAAACAAAATGCTTAGTGATATGTTTAAAATGCATTGACAGACCCTTGATATGACAAGGATAAAGACTGGCCTGCACTTTTTTGACCAAAGTTACTTAAAATTGTTGGAAATGTTGCACCTTTTCAGAGAGATATTTTCAGGGTCAAAACCATGTTCAAGTTTAAGATCTCCTTAATTTTTCATATGTTAAAGATGTCATGATTATACAGAGTTCCAATTACATACAATAGGCATATTGGTAGAGAAAGCTTTATTTCATTTGTTTCATTTGGTTTAATAGTGAGTTTAGAACAAAAACACATGGTACAGTCAATTTGAAGCCGCACTCATTCAAATATCATAACCCCCCTTTCCTCTCCTCCCACTCTACTCTGAAAGGATGCACCTAGATGCCGAGTTCTGATCATGGACAGAGATTCGTTAAATAGATGTCAAATTAAACAACCTCCGAAGAGGCCAAAATGCTTTGCAACATATTTGAAACATTGTTTTGAAAATGATTTCCAAATAAATTATATTTCAATATACTGTACTGAAACTGTTACAGAACACCCACAAAACATCTCCAACTGGCAAAGCCATTCACAGCACACAATTAGGAAATGGAATTTGAGGGCTTAATAGGCCAATATTGCAATAGCGATTAAGCACTGACACGAAGATTCCATATACACTAGAGAAACACAGAAATATGACAGTACATATAATATGATCACAGTTCAATTTCAAAATTCCTATGTCCCAGTAAGCTTGGGTGTTACATGAGATATTTTTCCATTAGCCTTGACTAGACAACACTGCTACGGAATTTCTAGAGTAAAGATAACATGCTTACAAAAAAGACCACTGCAGCCTTTTGAGAGTTTTAAGCAAAGCCCCACTTGAACTCTTGCCACTGTATTTTCATCCTCTGCTGTATCATTGTGCATTGCCCACTGCAGCTTTAGTTAAAGAAGATATTAATGCTAAGCAAGCACCCATGGAAAATGTAACACACACGGAAGCCGTATTGAAATCCAACACGTATGGTATTGACTAAATTGCTTCAATACTACTGAGCAGTGAAAAATATTCCATGTCATTTATTACAAATTTAGATACCCTAGTAGTCAGTTTTAGCTGCATCTGTGAGCCAGTAAGCATGTTTGCCTCCTAAATTACATTCCACATGCACGTTATTAACGTCAGCGTATGTTGATTAATCTGAAATCCACTGTGGATCATAAATATATCCACTTCAGACACTTTCTTTGACACCAAAATACAGTTTGGAATTTAAAAGAAAGCATGTTAATAAAGCATCATCTAGGAATCTGCATCAAAATCAATGTGTTGGAATTGGCATCAGTAAAGGAATATTTTTAACAAAAACTCAGGCCTATTTCTGTAGCCTCTCACCTTTAACATGTGCAAAGCTTTTAACTAAAGTTAGTTTGAGTTTTTCTGATAAGTTTTCATAAAAAGGTTTCATTTTAAACTCTTTACTTAGCTGCTTTATTCGTAGCCAAGTATAGCTTTCTAATTACAGGGAAGTTGCCTCTTGCAGTTAGGTCCTCAGCAAGACAGCTCACTGTGCTAAGAAGAAACTATTCAATGGCGCCATATGGCAAGTTTTTAAATGTGTTTTTTTTTTCTTCACTTTTTTAAAAATGCATTTCTTAAAGTTTTCCAAAAGTATCCAGACAGCTTTTCTAATTAGTGATTTCAGCTATTTTAAGGTGCCCCTGTTGCTGATATGGACATTCAATTGCGCACACACCAGTGTTATCTCCATAGGAAAGAACTGCCAACAGAATGGGACACTGCCGCAGCCACACACAGGCCAAAGGTCACTGGGCCCAATGCCAAATGTCAACTAGAAAGGTATAAAGCCACCAGCACTGGGCTTTGGGGCAGTGGAACAGTGTTATTAGTGCAGCAATGGGCGATCAACATAATTTTAGAAATAATACGCTGGATGAGCAGGTATCTACAAACTTTTGGACACGTCTATATGAAAGATGTATATGATATATTTATATTATATACTGTTTATCAGGCAGTTTTAAAAAGATTTACTCCATTCACCTGTAAACAGTATTTCTGGTGTGCTTCCCAAACCTAAAGCACATGCAAGGTAGAGGGCGTAGAATAAATATATGGTGCAAAACAGCTAAAATGTTCAAAATACTTAAATCTAACTGTCTTCTAGTACATTATCAGTGTAGTGAATCTCCTCAAATAACTATATGGAAAAATAACACCTGCCCATCCGTCAATTCCATTTTTCAGTAAACAGTATTTCTGGTACACTGCCCAAGCCTGAGGCACATACAATAACTACCTGATAACACATACATCTAGAAAAATGGCTGAATGAGTCACTCTTCTTTTACACCACAAATCCTGTAAGCACAGAGGTGTTGAGAGTTGTAGCCCAGTTTACCAAAGTATCTGATTTGCAGGCGAGGGATGGTGGGCGTGCGTGTGTCTCAGATTGAGCTATCGAGCCTGTGCTCACTGTTTTAGGATGTGTGAATGTTAGAAAATGACTTGAGAAGGCTAGGTGTGAA
Source organism: Pygocentrus nattereri (assembly GCF_015220715.1). Lineage (NCBI taxonomy): Eukaryota > Metazoa > Chordata > Actinopteri > Characiformes > Serrasalmidae > Pygocentrus > Pygocentrus nattereri. Next base: position 43,767,627 of record NC_051215.1, read on the forward strand.
AGAAATCACAGAGCTTTGCTGCATAACTTAGAAAAAAGAAAGAAGCCTTTCTGTTGAATCTAATTTAAGTTTCTAATATTACAATTGGAAAACAGGCACTCTTCAATACTTATCCATTAGATTATACTTGGCATCAAAACTCAATACCATGCCTAAGAATGTCTTCTGCAATGTCATCTGTGTCCAAAAAAAAAAGCAATTTCAATCTCATTTTTTGCCTCAAAGTCACAAATCATTCCAAATTTAGTTTACAGTTTAGAGACATCCCTGTACATTCAGTCAAAGCTACCTAGAGGCACTTGAGATGGTGTCTTTGGTTTTTCAAGGAGATTGTTTGCAAAAGGCTTGATCGCCATTTAATGAAGGCCTTCACCAGTTGCTATGACACCATTTGATATGCATAATGTGTGTGCATGAAAGCAGTCCGCAGTCTTTTCCTCATCACCTTGTCAAGGCGCCAGACAAATGACTGCCCTCATTATCTTAATATCTCCTTGGAGTTAAAAAAAGCTGTGTGAAGAGCCTCACAGCAATGGAACACTTGAATTAAAATAAGTTCACTTATTTCTCAAAATCAGAAGAAAGCATATTACATAAACATAGAACTACACATCACTGATGTTTCAGAAGAAGTTTTTGATAGTCTTCACGTAAAAAGAGGTGATGGGGGAAAATACAATGGATGGCAGGCAGAAATCCCTTCAAAAAAACAGAAAGGAATAATCAAAAGACACACATGGAAAGGCAAGCGCAGTGACGTACAACATGCAGTAAAATGGCAAATTCCCTCAGATGTGGCTCTCTGGCTGTGACTTAAAGGGAACAAAACCGATTAATAAATAACTCACCATTCATCAAGGAGAATGATAAATTCACCTCATAACGTTCAGAAATGATGGCATCTGCTACCTTACAATCCCTGATGTGGGAAGAGGGAAGAGGCTTCTTTGAATTCTCTCAAATTAGGTGTCAGAGCACTCATCACCCCACCATCACCCTCCCAGCTTCTCCCGCTCAACCTCAACCCATTATTCCAAAACGACAGCAAACTGAACAGAAGAAAGCACAGAACCTGTCGTCCTGTTGCATGCATCCACGAAACCTCATCAGAATTCATTTCTTTTTAATGACTCTTCGCCTTGGCAAGGGGCAGATGTGCTCTTTTGATGTTGGAGGGGGAACAGCAGTGTTGCGAGGCAAGAGAATCAATACGGACTTTTCCATCCGCGATGTGGGTACCCACGTACAGGCAACTTGACTGTAGGATCACAAAGCAAAGGCATACACAAGCCCCGGCTCACTTATGAATAATGTAGGTAAGCATGAATATGCAAATCCCAGCATTAGCCTAGTTATGCCCCTGCACTGTAAGTTACAGTGACTTATCTATTATGGATGGGCCTGTGTGAGAGGAAAGGAGGCTCTGGCAGATAACTTCATGGTTCTTGCACACTTCACAGCACTAAAGAGGTTGGATGACTAGGGAGGTAGTTCCAAAATACTAACGCCAGCTACGCTAATAAATGAGATCTCGGGAGACTTACAGAATTAGCCATGGGTTCTCAGTTATATCTCTGAGCTATTAAAGACAATGATGCCTTTAGGTTTGGGAGGCTTACGAGATTGACAGAAGAGAGGAAAAAGCACAGTAGCTAATCCCTTTCATTCTCCCCAAAGGGCTAATCAGAAATCTGGTCAGGCTGATCCTATCAATCCAAATCTGAGTCAATTTTACAGAAAGAGCTCATGAAGTGTCTCTATGGGCATGAAAAGAGCCAAATCTAGGTCGATCTTTTAAAGGCATCAATGACTAAACTTCTCATGTAGGTATAATATGAAAAAACTGAGTTAATACCTCAAAAATGGCTATGGACCTCATTCCTCATGCTGCTGCCTTACTGTCAGCGGGTCTGAAGTTTGAGTGCGAAGTTCATATGAGGGCACTATGAAGTGTGTAGCCTCAGGTGTTCAGAGACATTCATTGTGAGAAACAATCATTTCAATCTGCACAAACACCTATGACACATGACCACTGTAACCAGCAGCTGTGTCTGTGTGTGTGTGTGTGTATCAGGGCCGTCTCTACATTAGGGGCTGGTGGGTTGTCACTCTGAAGAAGTGCAGGACATGATCAATAATTCAGTATAATAACTGATATTATATATATTCTCCTTCATAACTAACATTGTTGCTCATTTATTACATATAACAATGGTAGTGCTGTTTGATACATTCCAAATATCTTCCTTCACCTGTTGTGGAAATGCCAGTAGCCTACCTATTTCTCCTAGCACTCTGCGCAAAATCAATGCACATCAATAACCAGCTGTGGGGCATGACCTCCTTGGCCTCCATGCTGGACAACAGCAACCAGAGGACTTCAACATCATTCAGTCTGGAAAGACAAAAACGGCTCCTCCAATTCAGAGAGATTCAAGAGAAAAACATGGCTAACTACGAGTGTAGCTTAAAACACTTCTACTTTCCTTCCTTTTCCTCTTGCTATCATTAGAATTCATTCATGGATTGGTGGACTTTGAGAGAAAAGTTTTCGACAATCGTTGTTCATCTTTGCTATCGAGGAGTGAATGTCACTAGTGAGTCATTCTGCATTATTACCATCCATCCATCCATCCATCCATCATCTTCCGCTTCTCCGGGGTTCGGGTCGCGGGGGCAGCATCCTAAGCAATGAGGCCCAGACCTCCCTTTCCCCAGCCGATTCCACTAGCTCCCTGGGGGGGATTCTGAGAAGCTCCCAGGCCAGCTGGGTGATACAGTCACGCCAGTGTGTCCTGGGTCTTCCCCGGGGTCTCCTCCCAGGTGGACTTGCCTGTGACACCTGCCGAGGGAGGCGTCCAGGAGGCATCCTAACCAGATGCCCGAACCACCTCAGCTGGCTCCTCTCAACGTGGAGAAGCAGCTGCTCTACTCCGAGTCCCTCTCGGATGACCGAACTTCTCACCCAATCTCTAAGGGAGAGTCCAGACCCCTGCGGAGGAAACTCATTTCGGCCACTTGTATTCACGATCTCGTTCTTTCTGTCATTACCCAAAGCTCATGACCATAGGTGATGGTGGGAACGTAGATCGACCGATAAATGGAGAGCCTTGCCTTATGGCTCAGCTCTTTCTTTACCACAACAGACCGGTAAAGAGCCCACATCACTGCTGACCCAGCACCAATCCGCCTGTCAATCTCCCGCTCCCTTTTACCATCACTCGTGAACAAGACCCCGAGATACTTAAACTCCTCCACTTGAGGCAAGAGCTTATCCCTGACCCAGAGAGGGCTCTCCACTCTTTTCCGCCTGAGAATCATGGCCTCGGATTTGGAGGTACTAATTCTCATCCCGGCCGCTTCACACTTGGCTGCAAACCGATCCAGCGAAAGCTGAAGTTCACGGCCTGATGTCCCCAATAGGACCACATCATCTGCAAACAGCAGCGATGTGACCATGAGGTCACCAAACCGGACACCTTCCATGCCCTGACTGCGCCTAGAAATTCTATCCATAAAAATTATTAATAGAATCGGTGACAAAGGGCAGCCCTGACTGAGTCCAACTCTCACTGGGAGTCTGACTTACTGCCGGCCATGCAAACCAAACTCCTGCTTTGTTTGTACAGAGCCTGAATGGCTCGTAGCAAAGAGCCATTTACCCTGTACTCCTGAAGCACCTCCCACACAATTCCCCAGGGAACACAGTCGAATGCCTTCTCTAAATCCACAAAGCACATGAGGACTGGTTGGGCAAAGTCCCATGAACCCTCCAGAATCCTGGAGAGGGTGAAGAGTTGGTCCAGTGTTCCACGATCAGGGTGGAACCCACACTGCTCCTCCTGAATCTGAGGTTCAACTATAAGCCGGACTCTCTTCTCCAGTACCCCTGCATAGACCTTACCAGGGAGGCTGAGGAGTGTGATTCCCCTGTAGTTGGAACACACCCTCCGGTCCCACTTTTTAAAAAGAGGCACCTTTGCATTATTACATGGTGTGTTATTCCTAATGCCCAGAAAGCAGTGTGTTTCCCTGCTCTGAAATGATGCTTTGGATATGTATTTGCAGACCACACTGACTGTATACCACATGATAACTGTATAACAAGGTTTTGTGAGATCTAATGTTATCATATCACTCACTCTCCACATCCACCAACTCATGCACCACATTACATTCCTTTGTGAACGTGTGATTTCACTGATAGAGTTCATCAGTGTTTGGATCAGGTTTACGTGTAGTTTTTGACGACAACTCAGTTGCTGTCCCTACATTTTTTTGTGCCCCAGCAGACTTTCTGTGCCAGAGATGCTTCTGATGTGTATATTTCAAAAACTGTTATATGCATCACTACATTCTCACTGATATCCAGTGCTGAATCTTTACTTGACAAAAAAAGATGGCTTTCTAGTGACCCAAAACACTAAATAATGTATCACATGGTTAAAATGAGCAATTTTAGTTGTAGTTGTTGTGCTGTATATAATTAGCCTCAAAGCCCTGTCCTTGTTTGTGCTCCATGTCAGGGTATTAACCCTAAAGGGTTATGAACATTTTCTAATGTCCAATGCCACCATGCTTACTGCTGGCAATAGCAATTCTAGTAACAGACATTCTTGGAACAACTGTCCATCTAGATCAACCACAGCTTACAGTGAAATGTGGCTGAGGAGCACAGCAATCACACAATACACAAACTCTATCTACATAGTGGTACAGATCTCTCTCTCAAATATCTATCTTGTTTATCTTAACATAAGCATATCAGACTAATTTTACAAGAAAGCACCTGTCCATTATCCCTAGACTTGACTTTAGGGAAAACAGTGATGAGCTATACTGTAACTACACAAGACAAATCAGTAATTCTTTGATTGAACCTGCATAAATAAAGCCACATCATTGCAGGCCATCTAAGTATATGCCTTTTTAATGAAACTCAAAGTGCAACCACTAGGATATTCAGACAAAGAAAATAGTTTCAGAGGCAAATATCCACTACTGTTGTTCATTTCAGAACATCACAGTTATATTATTAATGTGGCACAGACACCCATTTATTTGCAGAGGACCAATTTTCATTTTTTTTTCGCTCATGCAGTTTTAGTTCTTATCATTGTACTTGGTGCAGACAGCCTGTAAGTCGTGGCTCCAGCAGGAGAATATTAATTAACTGTAAATATTAGGGCCCGGAGATTGAATCTGGCACACATTAGAGCTGAACGTGTTGGAGCTTTCATGATAGCTTCTCAACCGCCTGAAGGGAAAATGTCTACTTTTTCCCCCTCTCAAAAAAGCAGAATACATTTACATGTTTAAAAATGTGCCATTCCTCTCATGCTTATAGTTTTCTTCCTTTAATACCATAAAATATAAATGCAATAACTTCCTCATGCTGCTGCTAATTGGAACTGTAAATTTCAGTTACGTGACAAAAGAATGTCTAACAGAGAGCTATGAATACCAATCTTTGCCTCTTGATTGTAAAGAACCCATGAAGGAATATTTTCTTTTATTTCAGCACTACATTTCAGCACTACAAATCATTAGTTTATAAAGTAATACAGTTCCTTTCTTCTGTAACCTAGCATCTGTAAGCTGGCAGTAAACTTCAATGGAAAAAGACAAACAACATATTTTTGGCCAAAAGTTTGTACGGCACAGTGTGCACCAGCTGCTAAACAGAACTCCTAATCACTGCGATTTTCCCTCTGAGGCTGCCAACTGGTCAACATGTCACATGATTGAAAGAAGTGGCCATCTGATAGTACTGTGTGTCAAAAAGATATACACAAAGTTCTTTTCAGGTGATATGCTGCTGTGGTCAGCGGTAGTTGGATTTTTGGATCTGCATCATTACTTTTACAGTAACCCTTTGGGGTCTAATGGCATTTGCGCACTTCCCTACCTTTTTAAAGTCGCCTTGAAAGGCACTTGCATATAACATGATAGCCATAGGTTTCATTTGAATATGCTCTGATCCTCGTCACTAATTTCCAAAACCACTGCAACTTCAGCAGCTGTAAACTCTTTGCAAGCTATTCCACGTTTCTAAAGTCGCCTGAATGAAGAACAAATGGTTTCTGACGTGATTGTCAATTCCTTAGTGATTTCCTGTGTCCAATGGTCAGTTTCACACAAAATGTGGACGGACACACATATCTACCAATTATACACGGTAGCAGGCAGATGACATATATCTGGTATATCTTACAGATGCTAGGTTACAGAAGAAAGTAACTGTATTACTTCATAAACTAATGATCATCTAAATGTAGTGCTGACAATAAAAGAAAATATTCCTTCATGGGCTCTTTACAATCAAGAGGCAAAGATTAGTATTCATATAGATTGGGGGGGCAGTCAGGGGCTGGAGGTTAGGGAACCAGCCTCGTTACTGGAAGGTCGCTGGTTCGATCCCCAGAGCTGGCAGCACAAGACTGAGGTGTCCTTGAGCAAGACACCTAACCCCCAACTGCTCCCTGGGCACTGCGGATTGGGCGGTGGGCTCCGGGCAAGTGTGCTCACTGCCCTCTAGTGTGTGTCTGCTCACTAGAGTGTATGTGGTGTTTCACTTCATGGATGGGTTAAATGCGGAGGTGAAATTTCCCTGGTTGTGGGACTCATTAGGGTCTCTTAATCTTAATCTTAATCTGAACTCATCTTCATAGCCTCATAGCTTTAGATCTCAGTCACATGTGACTTTGCGATACGACGGAATGGAAAGGGCGACTCTACAGATTCAGGAAATGCTTGAATTGTATTTCTGCAATTCAAAGATAAAGATAAAGAAACACATAGAAACATTGATACTGATGCACAGGCACGTTCATGACCCTGAGAGGGGCAAGTAACAGATACACACCCATTTATATGCATTTTTTCCACATAGTATTTATATTTTTCATGAATTCCTTGTTTTTCTAGTAAAGCATTTTGGAATCATTGAAAGGCTATGACCCCCTGCGACCCTGAGGGAGAAGCGGCTTAGAAGATTAGAAGGCCTTTTTTCTTAGAATCTGATTGCTTCATTAAATCATCAACATACTCAACCTATAGATCACTTATTTTATAATATAGCTGATAGAACAGATTAAAGCGGTCACTGTATTCTGTTCTTAAATATCTCTACTTCCTATTCTTCCCAGTAAACTGGTTGTTTGTCTGTCTCTCTGAATAAAGAACACACAAACAGAAAACACTCTGAGGCCATGTTAAAAACGCCAAACCATTCACAGCATTCAGTGAAGTATGAAAATAATGAGTAGTGTCCTGTTCACCCGTCTCCCTCTCTCCCTCCTCTCCATCAGCGCACTGATAGCCCCTCACATCCATCCCGGGCTCATTATACAGAGACTTCGTTTGGTAAATCACACCCCAGAAAATAACAGCCACCTATTAAACCTGCTACAAGCATGTTAATTTGAACTACTGTCAGTTAATGCCAGCCTACAGTAGCTACTACCTACATTAAGCTGTGAATTATTTTCTTCAAGATATGAATATGTGGCCCTCTGACTTAACTCTGTTATCAAAAGGGTCCATATTGTATATTTTTCCTCAAGTTTTTATTTTCCTTTAATGTTTGTATGAGTTTAGGTACCAAAAACATCCTTTAATTCATTTTGCATTACAATTCTCAACGTCCATTTATCTTTTATAAGTAAACTGTACCAACTGGACCAACACATGTAAAATATCTCTGTTCTGAATAACTGCCCTTTATTGCACTTCAATCAAAAAACAGTTGGGACATCAAAATTCCTTTTAACTTTAGTGTGATTGGGAGACGCTAACCTGCTGTAGTCAGGCATGGGGAATTGACATAAAGGCATGCTGTCTTTGTGAGTTCAGAAGAGGCTGGTTACATATAGGTTCCTGTATATGGATTGCACAGACTGGGGAGTGAAGAATATATATGGAATATTTGGATATATATTAATATATTAGTGTTCACATGAAACATATCGGGCGGCACGGTGGCGTGGTGGGTAGCGCTGTCGCCTCACAGCAAGGAGGGCCTGGGTTCGATTCCCCGGCCGGGTGACCGGGGTCCTCTCTGTGTGGAGTTTGCATGTTCTCCCCGTGTCTGCGTGGGTTTCCTCCGGGTTCTCCGGTTTCCTCCCACAGTCCAAAGACATGCAGTCAGGCCAATTGGACATGCTAAACTGCCCCTAGGTGTGAGTGTGTGAGTGACTGTCTGTGTCTGTGTGTCTGCCCTGCGATGGACTGGCGACCTGTCCAGGGTGTATCCTGCCTTCCGCCCGAAGGCTGCTGGGATAGGCTCCAGCTC
>NC_051215.1:43780919-43798419 GCF_015220715.1 Pygocentrus nattereri
ATAACTCCATATGTCATCACAGAATCTCATGTGGCTGTCTGGAGCTGTGTGTCCTACATATTCATTTACAGCAATATATACGCTCACTGGCCACTTTATTAGGTGTTCAATTGCTTGTTAACACAAATAGCTAATCAGCCAATCACGTGGCCTCAACTCAATGCATTTAGGCATGTAGAGGTGGTCAAGACAACTTGCTGAAGTGCAAACCAAGAAGAAAGGGGATTTAAGGGACTTTGTATGTGGCGTGGTTGTTGGTGACAGATGGGCTGGTCTGAGTATTTCAGAAACTGCTGATCTACTGGGATTTTCACGCACACAACCATCTCTAGGGTTTACAGAGAATGGTCCGAAACAGAGGAAATACCCAGTGAGCGGTCAGTTGTGTGGATGAAAAAGCCTTGTTGATGTGAGAGGTCAGAAGAGAATGGGCAGACTGGTTCCAGATGATAGAAAGGCAACAGGAACTCAACCAACCAAAATCTCTGAGGAACGTTTCCAACACCTTGTTGAAAGTGTGCCACGTAGAATGAAGGCCGTTCTGAAGGCCAAAGGGGGTCCAACCTTTTACTAGCAACGTGTACCTAATAAAGTGGCCAGTGAGTGTACATATTTGTTTCACTTTGTCACGTTGAAGACACATTCAAATAAAGATATTCAGTTTGCTACTTAAAGAAAACAAAGTATTGAGATTTCATTCTCTGAAAGAAAGTCTGAATCAGAAGTATTGATACTTCAATATTGATCCTCTTATCCCTACTGCACTAAGGCTACAGCAGTCTGGGGATGTTTTTCGTTTTTTTACAGTTGTGTCAGTGAGGTTTTGTATATTAATGGGATCATGAACTGTACAAGGGAATTTTGGATGCAAACCAGCAGACGTCTGTATAAAAAACCTGCTCAAATGATAAATGATTGAGATCAGCCACCTTTTCTGAGGATTCTTTGCCAAAAAGGAAATGAAAGTGTTGGAATGATCTGTTTAAAAAATGCCACTTGGCTTGAGATGTTGTTTCCTAACACAGTGAACTGAAGTGTAGCACAAATGTTTACATAGTTTTGGGGGCCAATCCTTTTTGGGGGTTCTTTTTTTTTTAAATATTGCTACCTGTACCTAACCCAAACCCAAATTTTTGTTTGTTTGTTTGTTTGTTTGTTTTTTTCAAAGCTGAATAACAGACAGAACATAAAGACTTTTTCCATCATCCTGTGGGTCCCCACAACTCACAGTCACACACACTTCATTCATTAAACATTAAACTTTCATTCAAGTTTTTAGGCATTATCATAAGGAACCGTGTAGCAGTCCGGCTCTAGAAATGATGGGAGACTCCATTTCATGTGGCTCTTAATGTGTGTGTTGCCAGTGGGGCAGCCTGCCTGATTGACTGTAAAAATACACTTACTCCAATCAATAACTGCAGCCTCGTTTACGATGAGTAGAAGTCCATAAACATCATCGTCTCTGCTTCATACATCACTTATATGATAAAAAATCAATACAACTAGCCAATTCCTCTCTTTTTTCTGTCTAGTTGAACATCTATAGCATGTCATCATCGTTATACTGAGCAGGATCGGATAGATAAATCATGGCATAATCTAATGACTCAGTCTTTTCCTCCTTCTTCCTTTACTGTCCTTGGCTTCGTGGCTCTGAGAGTTTTATTGTTTTTAGGAGATGGTCCTTTTTATTCACTAGAAATGTCCATTCACATCCATTCACTTTATATTTATTGAATATAACAAAGACAGCTGTCTCTGAACTAATGTCTTTGTAATGCAACATAAAGGTTCAAAATAGGGTCAGATACTCCCAGTAGTGAGCTCACACAACATTAGATGTTTTCCATCTCAAATCCCGACTCAGCTGTGTGCTCCTCTACCTTACTTCTGCTCACCTGCCACGCTCCCTGGATTGCTTCAAATGTATGTCACTATACTTGGCTAGTGGTGCATCTGTATTGAGCGGCAAAAAGGGGGCAAACAGAGGGCACATTCATATTTCAGCAGCCCACTGCAGTCACTGAGAAAACATACCAGGAGGTTTTGATTGGTTAAAAATGCATGCACTTTGGGGTTGTGGAGCTGTGGATTACATTTGTGTAATCTGCACAAAGATTGTGAGATATTTAAAGGTAGAACTGTGTACAAGCTGCGGTCAAATCTGTACCAGGCTATATAGAATGTGATATATTAGGTCATATGTGCCTCACAGAGCTTAGCTTTTCTTGCTTTTTTAAGTTTTGAAGAAATATGTAAACATTGTTAAAGTGTTAAACCAGTTCAATTTTTGGGAGCTAAGCTGCAAAAACAGCGTATTTCGAATGTTTTGTTGTTTTGGTAACCAATGCATTTATATGTACAGTCTCTGCCCATTCTCCCTACAGCAGTTTCGCCCCACCCACTCATATTGAAGTTACAAGGAGTGTTTCAGTCTGGGTTTCCTTTTGAATGAGGCACATGAGCCAATGAGAATACAGAGGGTTATTAGTAGTGCAGATGGAAGTTATAGTAAAACCCTATGCACAGGATAAAAGCAAATTGTTGACAGCCAAATGGATGCCATCCCAGGTTATTTTAGTTCCCAAAATTGCATTAATGTCTTCTTGCATTGATGCTTGAATATAATAACCAAGTATGCATCAGGTCACTTATTATCAGCTAAGATAAAGACTATAAAGAGTGAGATACGGCAGAGAGTATTCAGGAAGAAATCAGATTTAAATGCCACCTGATAAACACAAAAAGCTCTTTATCGCCAAACTGCAGCTTAGATACTGAAATCCCAAACCTCATACGCTGGCCTATAGAGACCCATGCATATTAAGCAGCCATTCAAGAATCACCTTGCCATGGCATAGCTCCTTCTATTATGGGAGCAGAGGGAGATGGGTAGATAAGTGGTTCTAACTGCTTCTCTTTCTCAGTCTCTCTCTCTCTCTCTTTCTCTCTCTTCCCCTCAGGCTGTTGTCAAAGATATCTGGAATGAAACGGAAAGACCAAGGTGTGAGAGAGAGATGCTGGTAGCGATTGCCAGCCGTAATCTCTCTGTTGCACAGCGGAACCAGCAGGACCTGTCCTGAGTCAGGCCACTACTCCATTCTGCTGTGTGCCTTTAACACTGATGAATTTTTTATTGGGCAGACAAAGTCAGACCGAGTTTCATAATACCTCCAGGAATACATCTACTCGTATTAATAGCATTCTATGGAAATGCAGTACGAAAAATTGTGAAAAAAATGTTGAGCAAAGTGAAACAAAGGACCATCTGCTGGCTCGAGTGATGTCTGTGGCCTCAGAAAGCTCCCAAGAGCCTTGCACAGCGTATCAGCTTGAGTTTGGATAGTGCTGTTGATTTAATAGGAATGACTCATTATGATTTGTGAGTAAAGCAATAAAGGACATGGTGCTGATATATACACTATGTTGTCCATATATTAGTTAGACCTACTTTGCACCTACCCTCACTGGCCATTTTATCAGGTAGAGGTACCATATAGGAGCACTTTGTAGGTTTACAAATATTTGTAGGTTTCACAAACCAAGAGTACTTCAACGCGATGTCATAAAGGGGCTTTTTGGTTCGCTAAAGAACAGTTCAAGGGATGTTTCCTTAAAGCAGTGATTCTCAAATCCCAAGATGGTCCACAATTGAACTAAGCAGTTAAGAACAGTGAATACCTGCTTCAGGCTCATTGGGAGCTGAGTTACAGAGGTATAGCCAAGGAGCGGCCTGTGCCACTATAGAATGAAGCATGGCTATCCTTCAGGCCACCCCAGATATGTAGAGTGAGATAGTCAGCTATCATCAGTCAGCCATTAATAAAACATCAATTATGCTTTATGGGGAAAATCTGCCTTCAGGGTACCAATCAGTTATAAGAGTCTGATGACGCTGCATTTAATGATGTGACAGGTTAATTTGATGAGTAAACAGGTGAGTGTGCTGGGCACTTCAGCACTGCCGCTCTATGAGGTACATTATGAAGTAGGTTGTATGATGGAAAGTCAAGTTAACTATCAAAAACTACATCTATAATCATTGATTATACTAACATTTATTTTTACAGTTAAATACGTACATATGTCTAGGCTAAATTATACAGTGCTAGTCATGTGATAGTTCAGTGATCATTATATGTATAACCTGTCTATATGAAATCTTTTTCTTAAAAATGACTGATGTGCATTGAAAACAGTGATAATTTTAATTTTATTTAATTCACTTGTCTCGATCACAGTCTTTATTTAAAGTCTTCTTCTTCTTTCGGCTGCTCCCTTTAGGGGTCGCCACAGCAGATCATCTGCCTCCATCTTGCCCTATCCACTGCCTCCTCTACTTTCACACCAACCATCTCCATGTCCACCTTCACTACATCCATAAACCTTCTCTGAGGTCTACCTCTTCTCCTTCTACCCGACAGCTCCATCTCCAACATTCTTTGACCAATATATCCACTATTCCTCCTCAACACATGTCCAAACCATCTCAACCTGGACTCTCTGGCTTTCTCTCCAAACTGCTCCACCTTCACTGTCCCGCTGAAATGTTCATTTCTAATAATTTCTGATCTGCTCATTTCTAATCTTGTCCATCCTTGTCACTCCCAACGAAAATCTCAGCATCTTCATCTCCGCCACCTCCAGCTCAGCCTCCTGTCTTTTAGACAGAGCCACAGTCTCCAAACCATACATCATAGCAGGATGCACTACTGTCTTGTAAACCTTCCCTTTCACTCTTGCTGCTATCCTTCTGTCACACAGTCTTTATTTAAAGTGAAATGAGAAAATTCTAACAAAAAGCTGGCAAATAGTTGACTTAGCTGGTGAATAGCTTCATTTCACCAAAGAATTAGGGATAGGTGATAATAAATAATTGTTGCATCATCCCTCTTTGAAGACAAGTGATGCCCTAAATTTATCTGAAACCCAGCAGTGAGGTTGCTGAACTTTATCACTACTCTGCTATCACTACAGACTAGCAGACTAGAGCAGTGCTAATAGCCTGTTAATGAAGTAATGTTCTTTTTATTTGAGGGATGTCCCATTTAATAGGGGAAGATTTCAATCATTACATTTATAACTGTTAATAAATGTGATTAACATCTTTGAAATGGTCATTTTTTCCATGAAACGGACCATACTCCGCGTACTCTATGAAGATGCAGGTTCGGGAATTTTTATCTCCTCAAAAGTAACAATACCATAGTGCCATACTTTTATCGCCTATATCTTAATAACAAAAGCAGTAGTCTTGATGAACAGCCTACTTCATCACTATGTGGTAAATGCTAGCAAACTAAATGTACTCCACTTAACACCATTGATTCTAAGGGCAGGCTTTCTGTTGATGGGCAGGAACAGGAGGTGGATCCAAACTGCTAGAGGTTGAGTATCTTGAATCTTAACTAATGTACCATCAAGAAGTTTTTTTTCTTTCTCCTGTAAAGTTATTTTTTTGGAGATATGAGGTTTTATTCCATAAGCAACTACACCTGGAATATACTTTAACTATGTGCTTTTTCATTTGTATCTCAGTGAAAAACAAATAATGTATCAGTATCACTCAGCAGGCAGAGCAACTGCATTATTGTAAATATTCATAAATGCTATTGATATACACACATAAAAGGCCAAGAAACCACCAGTACTGAGCAAATGCTTTATTTACCATATATCTTTTTTGTGGGCCAATAACTAGTTAGAGCCACAACCTCAGACATAATGATGGATGATTAGCAGCGATATAAATAATGGTAGTTTGCAGCATCACGAGCTGCGTATTATTAAAGGCCTGAAGCAGTCATAATGCATATGAATGGACTTGGAAGCACACCCACACACATCCACACATGTACACGCACATCAGCCTGCCTGCACATCCGGATGCTCCAGCAACTGGTGTAATAACTTCTCATCAGTCTGTTCTGTTAGTGCTTGTAAATATGAGGAGACAAGTCGTACCCTCCCGGCTGCTATAAAAGCTGATTAGAATTGAGGGAATGCTTGTAATTCTTAAATTTCCCATTCTTTATTAGTTTGTAAGCGGCAAACCTCTTTTAAAATATGAGTCCAATTAAAAGCCAATTAAAAATAGATGCTGCTCATGACCATGGTGAACTTTTATCTCTGAGGTCTTCTCAAATAGCAGTTGGCACTTAATGTTTATTTAATGGCTTATATTTGGAGTTCAAAGTACCTCAGAGAAATCTGCTTGTGCTTCTGTTTCTCCTGCTCCCATAAACAGAAGTTCGCGAGTTTGAGGAAATGCCGTGCCGCTGGGGTTGTTCAGAATAGAACTGAACAGCATAGTTGTAAAGGTAACAGGGTTTTGCTCTTTGTAAGGTTTTCTTACCAGATGAAGGTAAACCAAACTTGTGGTCATGAATTACATTGTATATAACCCATGTTTCTAGGCATGAAGGCCACAGGTATTATTTTAGGTATTTTTATTTAGGTATATTTTATTATGTCAGAAATCTCTGAGGTTTCCTAATATTTTCTATTCTAGAAATCACAGGTGAGCTTATAAACATGATCTTGTAGTTTCCTGCCTAGTAGGCGTTTTCTTACCAGATGACAGTAAATAAGAGTTTGTGGATATAAATGACAATGTAGATAACCCATGTATCTTCACTTGAAGGCCATATTTTTAGGCCTCCTTCATGTTTTATTACATCAAGATTCTCAGAGGTTTTCCTAATGATTTGATGATTTATCTGTTATAGAAATCATAGTTGAGCTCAGAAACATTCCTTGTAGTTTCCTTCTGTGTAAGACTTGTGCAAATAAGAGATAAATAACATTGCACATAACCCATGTATTTAGACTTGAAGGCATTTTTTGGGGTCTTTTTCATGTTTTATTATAACAAGAATTTCTGAGGTTTTCCTAGTAATTTCCTACATGACCTTGTAGTTTTCTGCCTAGTAGGCAATTGTGTGTGTGTGTGTGTATGTGTGTGTGTGTGTGTGTGGGGGGGGGGCGGTGGGTGGGTGTGTGTTTTGGTTGGGGGGGTGGTTTGAAAGTGAGCTCTGTTTTTCTGCACATGTCAGCACTGGATTAAAATGATTCCTCCATTTCAGACCAGACCAGAGGGTGGGATTCACACATGCTGCATTATAAATCTGTCTCCATGACGACATGAAGTACAGGTGCTTGTATAGATGCTGAAATGTTTCCTTTTTGGAAGAAAGTTCAAGAGGCGTGACCCTTTTCTCATCCGCTCCTCGAGTAGTGCCGTAATCTTCAGCTCCGATTCTCTCATTCTCTAACATTGCAACTCAACAATGCGCAAACACTTCCGAGTGAAAAGCTGACCCTGGCTCATGCTCTAACAGAGCTTCCTTCCAAACCAGGAGGGAACAAAATGGAACTTTAGAGATGTGCAGAGAGGTTTTTGCTTAAAAAATGATGCTTTTAGGAAAGAACAGGTCAAAGGCATGTGCAAAGTTATATAATGGAGGCATTTGCATAGAAGGAATAGTGCTAGAATTTAAGTGGAGGAACTTGAATTGCTGAAATGTTTCTCCTGGTTTAAAGGTGTAAAGACCATTTCTGGTTATGTTAACATGTGCTAAGTCATAATACATAAGACATAATGTAGCTGTCTAAAGAAAACATGTATCTCCAAAATAGTAACTTACAAGGAGAAGACAAAAGCATTCAAAATACACTTTTAATGTAAGTTAATGTTAAAAGGTTTATTCCATGTGATTCTTAAGCATTTCTAGTCCTTAAGCAAGTTAGTTCTTAAGTCCAGTCGGTCCTCGCAGCTGTGAAACTTCTCATGAGACCCATATCATGGAAAACTTCATTTTCCTTTCTTTAAAAAAGAGTTTAATGTAGGACAGAAACATTATTGAAGTTTTAAAACGTACCATTTAGTCTACACAGTCGATATAAGGAAATAAAGACAATTTTTAATTGCTTACTTTTGTGATGTCACTATAACAAATGCATTTATATACATTCATCCACTCAGTTTAGCTCCTCCCATTTAGCTCAGCTGTAGCTGATTTTCTCACACCTCAGGAAACTTTTCTGCGAGTTTCTTGTACAATGTCTCTCAATGTTTGGCCATTTGTAAGGTTGAAGTCGCTTCCCGTCCTCAAGCTTCTTGTTTGAATTGTCTCGTTTCATCTTAAAAGGCACCAGATTGCCCTGCTGCGCCATTTAAGGTGGAACGGGAGAATTCGAACGAGAAGCAGGAGAAAGAGAAGCTGACTTAAGTTCTGCAGATTAAACGTATCAGCAAACCAGAGGGATGTATAAATATATAAATGTCTGCTCATCTCCAAATGATCGATGTTCGTCTTCTTTCTCTTTGCCGTTTCGTTTTCTGCATTGCTGTGTGTCCAGCAGTCTGTGTGTCAGTCTTCAGTGTTTGGTTGGTGAATTAGCAGTTATGCATGAACTCCAGCATTTAAGACCATTTATTGTGAAAACTGTGTTAGAACTGTGTGTTATAACAATTTTATATTAAAGGGAGATTATTATTTTACTAGTTCTGCTGAGGAGCCGCAGCAGATCTGCAGCAGTGCAGAAATTATTCAGGCCTGATTCGCACCCCAAACAGTGTCAGAGTCATTGATGAGGATTTTGAGGCTAAAGTGCTGCTGAAGTTTAATAAAGACTCATGTCTGTTCATACACCAATCAGACATAACATTCTGACCACCTCCTTGTTTCTACGCTCATTGATCACTTTATCAGCTCCACTTACTCTATAGGTGCACTTTGTAGTTCTACAGTTACAGACTGTAGTCCATCTGTTTCTCTGATACTTTGTTATCCCTTTTTACCCTGTTCTTCAGTGGTCAGGACCCCCATGGACCCTCACAGAGTAGGTACTATTTGGGTGGTGGATCATTCTCAGCACTGTAGTAACACTGATGTGGTGGTGGTGTGTTAGTGTGTGTTGTGCTGGTATGAGTGGATCAGACACAGCAGTGCTGCTGGAGTCCACTAACTATCTACTTTATTAGACACACCAGCGTTGGCGGTTCACCCTGTAGATGTAAAGCTAGAGACGACAGCTCATCTCTTGCTGTACAGTGTGAGCTAATCATCCTCTGGTGCTTCATCAGTGGTCACAGGACGCTGTTGGCTGGATATATTTGGTTGGTGGGCTATTCTCTGTCCAGCAGTGACACTGAGGTGCTTAAAAACTCCAGCAGCTCTGCTGTGTCTGATCCACTCAGACCGGCACAACACACTAACCCACCACCACCACGTCAGTGTTACTGCAGTGCTGAGAATGATCCACCACCCAAATAGTACCTGCTCTCCATGGGGGTCCTGTCCACTGAAGAACAGAGTAAAAGGGGGCAAACAAAGTATCAGAGAAACAGATGGACTACAGTCTGTAACTGTAGAACTACAAAATGCAGCTATACAGTAAGTGGAGCTGATAAAATGGACAATGAGCATCAAAACAAGGAGGTGGTCAGCAATGTTATGCCTGATCAGTGTATCTTGCTGAAATGTTTAAATTAGAGCAGTTTTATTTCAACAGTTGACAAAATTCTCTGGTTTGTTTTGGTTATTTTTGTAGATTTTTGTTATGAAAAACCTGGAATGATTAAATGCAGTGTCCTGTTCACACTGTCAGTTGGGCCTGTTTGGTGTGTCAGGTGGAGATACACAAACATTCTGACAATCACACATTTAAAGTAGCTAAAAAGTAGCCGATACTCTTTCTGGAAAAACAGCTAAATTGTAGCTGCTACAAATTTTGGGAAAGTAGCTACAAAGTAGCTAACTACTAATTTTTCAGTAGCTATCCCATCCCTACATTTAGATTGAGATCATAAGGAGTGTTCCAACTTGGACTGTTTTTGGGCAAAATACAGGGCAGCTGATCAGAACTGAGCTTATCATATGTCAGCGTAAAATGAAACACATGTGTAAGGTGGTTTTTTGTTGTTGTTTTTTTGTTAACATGTTGTTAAAAAGTCCCCACAAGTACAATTTCTCTGTACTTTTCCATTTGCATTCATGGAATTTGGCAGATGCTGTAATCCAGACTGACTTAGAAGTTGACCATTTTTACAGAGGTAAGCAAAGGTAGTGTTAGGAGTCTTGGCCAAAGATTGTCATTGGGAGAGAGAAGGGAGCTTTCCCAGGCAGGGCATTGAACCCCAGTCTGGAGTGGGGAGGGTGAAGGTGTTACCCATGTCTCTACACCAACCACCCAACAGTTACATAAACAGTCTGTTTTATTCTAATGAATTAAAGCATATTGGGAATTGATCATGGATAACCTGCAGAAACACTAAACATGCTATCAGTTCATTTATGAAAAACTTAAACTTAATAACTGGTTGTGACACCTTGAGCAGCAAAAACTTGCAACCAAATGCTTTCTTTTGCACTTTAATTGCACTTTAATGCACTTCAAATCAGCCAGAATCAGACTTTTGAGCATGAACTGCCACAGGATTTCAAACCTTCGTTGGGTTTCCTTTGAGCAATTCAGAGATGCACTTGTTCTTAGATTGTTGTCTTTCTGCATAAGCTAAGATCTCTTGAGCTTCAGATCATGGACTGATGGTTTTACATTCTCAGTGCAGGATTTTGTGGTACATAGCAGAATTTAGAGAATTTTGATTTCTTTTCAATCAATTTCTTTTCCTTAATCAGGCCTGGGTGTGTCTAATTTAACTGATCTGAGTTATCTGCTTTTTCACACAGTTGGATAACTTATTTCCTTCAATAAATGAAATTATCCTTTAAAAATGTATTTTGTGTTTACTCAGGTTGACTTCGTATAATATTCAATGCTTTAAGATGTAAAACAACTACTGGTGACAAATACGCAAAAGTAGAGTTAAGTAGTAAATACTTTTTCACAGCACAGCACATAAATAAACAGACATCATAACCAGACCTCAGTGGAAAAAATAACTAATAAAATAGAAGAGAAATGCAGGATGCGGGCCTTTAATTCATTTCAAAACACCTGGGGTAGGTTTTTCGCTGTGCATACGTTTACAGTCTGCTGTCATGTTCTTCACCAGTAAAACAGCACAAGGTGAGGTGGCCCATTTGAAGCAGATGTGGTGCATTTCTTTTCAGCTTTCATTTCCAGTTATAATTTGTGTTTAGCTTTGTCAGGTGCTGTTTTAAACAGGTGATGCGCAAGATGTGTAAATGTGTTTTTATTCCTGCATTTGCAGCTTACAGTGCTGCCATCTGCTCCGTTTAAAACCCTGGCAAATGCATTGTCATCTGGACACTCTATCCACGAGGCTTTTTCTCTTCTGTGAATTAGTCCTGTGCTTCAGAGGAATGATCCTTTAATTATAAGCTGGTATTTAATGAAAGCTGTAAATGATAAAAGTACTCAAGCCTACATGTAGTGCCTCCATTCTAGCATGACACTCTCTGAAACTTCTGCTACACAAAGTCAGTCACTGCTGTGTGAATTACTGGCTGACAGCCTTCACTTCCTGTAGACTCCTGGTTTTTTCCGGAGCCCTTAAGCTCGGCATGAGGGTCATTTTGTTCGGTAATGGCCTCTCTCCAGAGACTCATTTACTGTCCTCTCTCGCAGCTCGGCCTCAGAGAATTAACCTCTTGAAAGAAAGAGAGGGCAATCTCCCTCTTTCTTTCACTAGCGCCCACTATTGCACTCAACCACTCTCTCTCTTTTCTCATTTACCTCATTTCTTTTCTTCTCTCTGTCTGTTTCACACCCTCTACATGAGCTGAGAAGACTCTACCTAGTATTTGTTCGCCAATCTTCACAAACATTGGGTTTTCACAAACAGTGGAAAGACAATGCCTTTATTCAGTTAGGCTTCTGTCTTCTGTTCGTTGTAACAGTTTTGACAAGAGGTAAATCATAAGCATGTGCGTGAGGACAATGAGATGAATCATCTGAATCTTAATACTGTTGCTGATCAAATTAACTGCATTGAATGAATATTGCCTGTTTTTATACTGTATATAGAGCCTTATGCCAAAGTATTCAACCCTCTTGAAAGGTATAAACATCTTTCTTGATTTCCAGTGATACCTACACCTATTTTTCCATTCGGTATTTTCTACTGTAGACTCATATACAGAGCCATGCTGATGACAACCCATATAAATAAAGAGATTGCATGGCCACACTGTATTAATGCATAGGAATAAGATCCTAATGCGTGAAAATGACTTACTAAGGTGTGGGAATGAGGCAATCAAGTTGTGGCCATGACTTAGTAAGGCGTCGGAACGAGACCATGCCTTATTAAGCTGTGGTCAAGGCTTACCTACAATGCTTACTTACCTCATTGCCACACCTTACTAAGTCACAGCCATAGAGTCACCAGGAGGCCTCTGTACTAACTATATTTTCAACAACAAAATAAGCATGCAGATATTTTAACGAAAATGAAAATCCCAAAATTAAGTAAAACCATTGGCGAACTGAAGAAAAAGGTTTAAACAATGGGGGCACCTCAGAGCCCCTCAGAGAGGTGTGACTGAACTCTGGTTATATCAGCATGATTGACCTCACTGTGTGCTTCAAGTGTGTTTTGATGCTAAATGCCTTCATTTTGATCTCCTTCAGAATTCAGGTGATATCAGGAAAAAAAGCTTTATCCACCTGATTTATAGCAATGGGGAACCCTCTGGACCTTCTAGGCCTTCAGAAAAGGCTGAATGGTTTCTGGTCTTTGAAATGTCTCTGTACTGCTGTTAATTGTTATCAGTTGACTAATCATTCAAAAAAGTAGCCACCTAGTTCAGGTTATCTCATTTTTAAAAGTTGGCCAGTGTACCATATGGCTTTGTTTTCAGTGAAAACTAAACATTCTGTGATTTTTGCATTCATTTATTATGTCAAATGACTCTATCCTATCATGGTCAGCAGTTCTTGAACCCTGCAAAGTCTGGCTCGTAAGACTGCTTGAACTATTTAAACTTACAGTGGGATTTGAATCCATCTCATGTGATATTTCTACATAAAAGAGTACTTTTAGCTTTGTGTTTAGCAGAAAAAACAGTTTCCTCCTGGCTGTTTATTGCTGTGTCAATCCTAATCTCAAACCCCAACTAGTCGACTGCTGCCCAACAAGTCAGTATTTATATATTTAATCATAGTTCTATTGTGGAAATATAAAGAAAGTCATTCAGAGTAGTTTGATGTAAGCTCTTTGTGAGTTCTTTACAATGGTGGTGATAGGAATAACAAATATAGCCATTTTACTTACTGTCTAAAATGTTCAGGGAACCTACATGTTTTTACATGCCCTAGGGACTTCTACTGGTATAGTGTAGGGTTCTTGCCTAGGTGGGGTTCAAACTCCAGTCTGCAGCATGGATAGAGATGTAGGCAAAGTATTTGGAACTATATCATGTATAAACTTTTAAATCTCAACATATTTAAGAAATTACAGTGGTATCAAATATTCACGTTTTGATATACAATTTTGTGAGAAAAAAAATCACTCTAGGCTGTCACGATTAGCTCCTCCCACTCCATGTGCCTTTTTGTTTTGGTTTGTCCATGTGCGTTTGTTTTGGTTTAAGTCCTGCCCCCTGTTTGGTTGCACCGCCCCTGATTGTGTTCACCTGTCCCTCGTTACCCTTTGTTATTTAAGCCCTGTGTTTGCTGGTCTTTGTATGAATGTATCAGTCTTTGTTGTATGTCCTTGCCCTGTTTGAATCCGTTTATTGTTTGTCATGTCTGAACCCCGATCTGCCCGTATTGGCTCTTTGACCCTGGACCGTTTTGACCACGACCCTGGATTTGCCCTTAATAAAAGTCGCTTACCTCCGCACATGCGTCCGCCTCATTGCTCCGCGTTACATAGGCCTTCTGGGGAAAAATTACATCTCTTTAATAATGTTAATTTCTACTAGCTCCCCTCTGAGGTTTCTAATAATGTGTCTACATTATGTGCTACACGAGATTGGACATTTCAAGCCCAAATTGAAGGCCAAGCTCTAATAATCACCTTCTGATTTTACTGCATTGCTTTATGCATAAACTCTTATTTTCACATTTATATTGGCCTCAGAGCACACTTTGGCACACTAATTAGTTCTTAAAATAGTAAGTCAAGGCTTTTTAAAATTCAATTTCAGAACACATACAGGATCGGAGCATAACTAAAAGCCTGGCAGATCTCACTTATTTTTCTTTTCTTCCTCTCCAAAGCTATATTGAGAATCTCTGAGCAAACTGTTTTTATTACGAAAGCCAAAAGGGGGAAGTGATAATTTGGTTTAAAACTTCTGCAAACATGAAATTTACCAGTAGTGACAGAGAGACACTGGAAGCAAAAAGCCTATTGCATGCCAAATCATACGGAGACTGCTTTTAAGCCAAGCGTTGAAATCCCAGCATCCCTCTGGCCCTACTATAATCTGCCTAGAAAAAGTAACTCTGACTAAACGACGAGGTAGACTTGCTAATAGCTAGTACAACAGGCTAACTCCATGAGTAGCGTCCTTAAGTTATTAGCGTTTGAGAAAGTGGGTCAGTATCAAGGAATGAGGATAGAGAGTTAAGCTCCTTAAGTATGCTTTAAAAATGAAATTCATATGTGGAGTAGTGGCACACCAGAAGTGAAAAGCATGCCAAATATGCAAATATATGTAAATACATGGAAGTTGAAGTGTTGCTAAGCTGAGTTCGCCCACTTGCTGCAGAGAGAGTAAACAAGGCCTTATGCGGCCGTGTTCACTTCACTTTGGTTTCATAGCACAGAAAGTCATCCATGCTGTACCTATGGGTGGATATTCATTTGATAATATTCAAATATGCGGAACGCTGTGTAATAGCGACACCATTAAAATTGAGCTTGCTCTAATTAAGGTTTTATTTCTTCTGCATATCCCCTCTCTTCCACCGCGTTCTACACTAATTGCCAATTAATTTGTGCACCTGTTTTCTGCTTTCAAATAAAAGATCAATTAATTGTGACCTCCTGAACAATCTTGGCATCAATGCTTAGCAAGACCACATTTTCAAGCAGCAGTTCTTCTAGGCATTATTAAATCATGGCCTCCTGTGACCTAAATGTCAAAGCAGATACACACACCAGTTTAGATGGGTCAGTGGCTTACGAAGAGTGAAAAGACCAAAAACAGAGTTTGTGCTCAAATCAACTCAATGAAAATTAGCTTTGCACCATTAAATCAACACAAATCCTGTTCAATAATTGTCTTATTAAGTTATTTACAGGTTAGCAATGGACATCAGTTATCTGTCTAGTGTAACTGGATTCCAGAGCAACAATGTTTACACTTGCTAAAACTCACAATTATCCTTTTGCAATTATTTTTTCTCGTTAGTTTTCTTCAAATGTAAGTCATAGATAATTCACTATAGTCACTACAAAACTGCATCCACAAGATCACAGAGATGCTTACTGTGCAGTGATGAGATCACTGGCTGGTCAGTTTGTGCTAAATACTCATATCAGTCTATATGAACTTTCAAATATCCAGACTGGGAGGGTTAAAGGGAAAGGAGCCCACCTCCTTTTATGCATCTGAAGTTTTCAACTTTTCAAATAATTGAGAGCCTAGCTTTATTGTCCCTAAAATAGCTCTTGCACACAGCCACAGGGAGGTCCGATTTATGGTCACATCACATGATGATGCAACACACAGCTGCTCACTCACTGGTTACTGTACACTTCCTGAGCTTGCTTTAGTGCAACTTTATTTTCACGTGAATTCAGTCTTACACCAGGAGGACCCGCCTTTGTCTCTGGAGAGCCAGAATCTTGCACAGTTTGTTGATCTCCCTGCTCAAACACTCCTGATTGAACTCATCAGTTAATTATCAGGTTTAGTAGGTGTGATACAACAGGGAAATCACCCAACTGCAACAGACTTGAGCCCCCCAGGACCAGAGTTAGACCCACCAGCTTTACACGAAATGCGCCCAGGACTTTTCTCCAAGGATGGTGTGAGTGCTGACTAAGTAGATAGTGGTCAAATGAGGAAATCCTGTAAATGGCATAGCTCTCTGCATCTGCATAAATAATTAGAACTAGATATTTTCAGACAGCAAGCAATTATGTGTCCTTACATTTAGAGTAAAAGCTTTCTGGACAGCAAGTCCAGTGCTCAAATGGTATGTTGCAATCCCACTGAAATATTCTAGCTTTTGGTAATTAAGCTGGAAATATAGCAAGTACTCTATTAATTACATAACAGTTCTTAATCTTTCAGTGTGGAAGGTCAAAGTCCATTTATGTTAAGTCTTTTTATGAGGATGGACACCTTTTACTGGTTAAAATATGAATGAGATAGCTTGTTACTGTCAACATGGTGGCTCTTCAATGCACCATTCTTACTGTAACAATACTTGTTTTCACTAGAAATTATGGTCATTTTGCTTTTACTTGAAACACCATGATTAATATATAAAGATATAACAATTGAGTTCTGAAAGCCAATTAAAGCAAAGCAGTGTTCTGCTCTAGCTTTACTGAGCTTTGAAAAGCTGGAAACTGTGTTTTATATTTTTGAAAAAGGTGTGTAAGAGGGATGCAGTCATTGGCTGCCCTGCCATGATGTACATTGGTGATTGGCTGCTAAAGTCTAAAGACGTTTTAGTCTAGACACTGAGTAAGTCTACTGAGTAAGTAACTTACATTGAATCTTTTTCAGTCTTTCTTTACTTCCACAGGTGGATAGATTTTATTCAAAGATGTCTGATGCCACCCAAGGTGGTGATAAGTGCAGCAGTACAAAGCCCTTCACTGCAGCAAAGATGGTGGTGAGGTGTGAATGTTTGTATGCCTGTAAGTGAGAGATTGAAACAGAGCAGAGAGAGAGAGACAAAGAGAAAAGCAAGAGACGGTGCTTTACATATTTGTAGCGTTCAGCAAACCTCTAGTGCATCATAATAATTTAATGTGCAGCTGCTTAAATATTTCATTAGATTCAAAGCAGCGTGTTTGTTATAAAGCTTTGTGTGCATTTGTTTCCAACTTTTGTATTTGCTTAACACTGAACAAATATACAAATAGATGAGGTGACAGGTCCTTCTCAACTGCAGGCAAGATAAATGGCAACAGAGGGGGCTGGCCTGCTGACTGACACAACTGCAATTCAACCATTTAGTTACAGACTGACTATAAAAGTTTAATCTTTTTGCTGATGTAAATGATGTCTGTAGGGTGGATTAAGGTAATACAAGACAGTGTGTTCATTGGAAATATTCATTGGCTTGAAATGAGAAAAACATTCCTTCATTGAAGTCTATGAACACCATTTCCTTTTGCTCACCAGACAAGTAAATTGGAATAAAAAAGAGTTTCTAAAAATGTCCCCTGTTGTTTCCCTGTTATACCTGAATAGACTGTGAAATAGTTGATAAGTGGCTGAAAACCGAGATGCAGATTTAGAAGCCATAATGTCATCATGTCTTCCCCTCTGGGGAGACTGTACTTGGACTCTTCCTGACTCCACCCATTCTCCTCCACTGTGCATACCTGCATTGAGTTGTTTAGACTGTCATATATCTCGTGGTATATAGGTTG
>NC_051215.1:43803419-43805919 GCF_015220715.1 Pygocentrus nattereri
ATCACCAGTTCTGTCACAGCTACACCTGCACTGGCAAGCATTGCACTGCGTGATGGGGAGAAGGAGGGCCATGCTACCCACCCTGAGAAAGCAAGGATAATTGTGGACTCGCAGGCACAGATGGTTGTAGCATCATTAGGGATTGAACTCATGATCTCTTGATGATAGGGCCAATGTTTAGACCACTGCACCACTGATCTGAGTATAAGTGTCATTGCAAGTAACATTTTGTATGCTACTGTTTTGCACTAAATAAACTGAAACACTGGCTTAGCAGACTGGATTTGGATGATAGCATATTATAATGTGCCTGGATTGGCTCTGATCATGATCATTTAGATCCATTCAGGAGAATCCCTGGTATACATTGTTATTGTTAAGGTAAATCCCTTATTTGTGGTTGGCCTTTAAAAAGATCTGATTACTCTTATATTTAACAAAATAATTAGTTGATTTCTTGATTACTGAAACAATAACAGTGGCAGCCTAAATATGTAGCCTGCAGATAAAACTAGCATGGCACCCCATTTCTCAATATTCAGGCATAAAGGTCCATTTCTGTCAACAAATACTGATGCAGTCACAAACAAAAACAGGAATTCACTCAGATAGGAATGGGCAAATGGTTTATTGCAGAAAATGACTGAGGGTGGTTTTGTGTCCACCTGGGCAATGTGGCAGAGGCTCTGAACTCAGTCTGACACTGAAGTGTGAATACGCTCAGCAACAGGCCTGAAAAGTTTGTTAGCTGGCAACTGAACTGGGACAGATTTTCCGCCTGGCATCCCAACATGCCTTCCTCTGTATCCGTGCATAGACGTGTGGCCATCAGGGCATCCAGAGCTTAGTACTCCACCAGACATCAACCAAGGAGGTGGTGTTACATAATGCACATGTCACCTCCTAAAGATTGGATCATTAATTCATGCATCTCAGACATTCTGTTTAGGCCAGAACTGCTGGCCTAACCTATCTTCTTCAGGCAGCCTCTGGCTTTGGGCCCAGGCTAAAAACCAGTAGACATGCCCTCATTTCTGAAAGCTTTGCTGTCTTCCCTTGTTCAACTTATTAATGCTGAACCATCACAAACAGGAAACCATAGATCACCCAGGGGTTTTCCAGTAATTAGGCACGGATATGACGTGTGTACAGACAGACTAATCAATGTGCATAGGAAGGCGCATTAGATAGTGCTATTATCAGATAACCAAATCGCATGTCATCCCAGACAATAACTTCAAGCTGTTTTTTAGACAATATCCTGTGGTCTTTGTATTGATTTTAAGGGTAAAAAACCTCTCCAGATAAACTATATGGGGAAAAAGGCTTTTCTCGCACAGGGCACATTCCATTATCTCCATTATCTCCATTCTCACTCCAATGTGAAGTCATTTTGTAGCCCATTGTTGGATATCTGTTGGTTATTCATCTAACAGACTTCCTCGGCTGGAGCCGTCAGCATGTCTATGACAGACTGTGAGGCGAGGGGAGACATGGGTAAGGCCAGAAGGCGGCCTCCACCTGCTTGCTTCTCCGCGGCCCCCTCCTGCTCGCTCTGAACATGTACCCGGCTAGCTGCTGCCAGCGACGAACGCCGTGCTAGCATCGTCCCTCCATAAATCGAGAAATGATCCACATCCTCTGAGGAAAGCTCCCTTCACACTCCATTTAGCCCACAGCAAATATAAATCATAGACAGATAAATCCAAGCTGTCGAGGTTTTGGTGTCCCCTTCCTACTTTTGCCCCCCGAGTCCGTCCCTTTTCTTTCCGCCCCTCCTGTTGTTTCTCACAGAAGCTGATTGTTAACCGCTTTAATTGACTGTTATCTGCTCCGCGAAGCTATTTCTGTTCGGCACTGTTCTGGCCTGCAATTTGCTCATGAATAGAGTAGACGGCGCTGGGAGAAACCTCCAGCCTGACTCTGGATGTGCAGCAGTTACGTCTCGCTGCAGTCTTAATCACCGTCTTCAGCGCTCTTTCAAGTAATGTGACAATTAGTCTGCCGTGCCTCTGGAGTCGACCAGCAAGAGAAAAGAAAGATGTCACAACCTTTTGTTAGCTGAGAGAGCTCCAGGAGAGGTAGTACTCGTTAAGTTCATCAAGTTCCTAACTACTGTATAAGCTGCTTTTAATAGATCTGGGACTTCCAATTTAGCTAAATAGTGCGTCTGATAATGCCTTTAAAAGGTGAGAACAGAGTTGATTACAGCTCATCAACACTTTCATACCTTCAGGGGTTTTAGATTTATTGACCTGAAGGTAGTTTTTGAGAGCGAAGTAAGGGAGGAGAGGGAAAATGCACTTAGTGAATGTTTCAATTGCCACTAGAATTGCTTGCCTGCTTTCATGGCCATTGATAAGCTTCCAGCTCTTTTCAGCACGTTCATAAATTCCACCTCTCCATCAGCTGTAGATTTCTGAGATCTACTCATCTTCCTTTCTAGATCTATTATGCAAGTAAGCTAAAGACTCAATGGAGGGTGACTTGAAGTTCCCAG
>NC_051215.1:44733419-44815919 GCF_015220715.1 Pygocentrus nattereri
CATTGACTTACATTAAAAGTAAGGCAAGTTTTTTTCTTCTCCTGTAAAGTTATAATTTTGGAGATATGAGGTTTTGTTCTGACAGCAGCAGTATCTTGCTGTGATTGATTTCTGGAGCTAACAGCTGAGGAAATGTGTGCTAGGTCCCTTCAACAGTGCTGCTCTGTGCATTGCATTATGAAGTAGGCTGTGTGATGATAAGATGAGTCAGCTATAAAAAAATCAGCTCTAATCACTTATAATGCTAACTAATCACTTTTTACAGTTGAGCACATGCATAGCTTTTCTTATACAGTACTGTCTGACTAGCTGTCTAATCATTAGACTCTATAGCCTGTAGAAAGGGCTTTTTAATGAATGGGCTGTCTGTATGAAATGTTTCATTAGAGTTAATATTGTGCACTGAACAAAAGTGATGCATTCAGTGTATTTGATTGAAATACACTGTTTCCTCATGACTGACTAAAATGTGTTACATCAGAAGTATTCAGTTTTGTGAATACTTGTATTGGCAGTATTTTGTTGATGTTAAAATGATGGAAAGATTTAGTTAGATGTGCAGAGAATAAATAATACAACAGTTTTTTATGTCAATTGAATACAGTAACATTGTTTTATTTAGATTTTTTTTCTAGCAGTGCGTCAGTGACGTGGGGGAGCGATGATGAGGCGGACACATATGCGGAGATAAGTGAGATTTATTTATCCAGAATCAGGTTCAAGATGGTCCAGGGTCAGGTAGCCAACATGGAGAGATTGGCGTACAGACATGATAAACAACTCAGAATAAACAAACAATCCAAGACTAATCCAAACACTTCACACAATACTAACATCTCAAACAACGCGAGAATACAACAGAAAGACCAGCAAGGGACTAGGGAAACACACAGGACTTAAATACAACAGGGATAACAAGGGATAACAGGACACAGGTGGAAAACACAGGTGGTTGCAATCAGGGGCAGAGACTGAAAACAAGTGGGTAGGACAGGGAAGAATCAAGCAAAGAAAGCACATAGACAAGTAAACAAAAGCACATGGAAGACTGGGAGGGGCCAATCGTGACAGCGCCACCCCAATAAAATCACTGGGTCTCACCTGCTGCCAATTCTAAACATTCTAGCTATGCCCCTGTAGAAGCCCACAGCCCACCTGGATTGGGGCATTATGTGATAATGGAGCTGAAATTTCCAGTAATTAAATTTGGGGAGTAACTAAGAAACCAATAAAAAAGTAACAATTTCAGTTTAAAACAGGAATTCACTTGGACAAATTCACTTTTTTGAGTAAACCCAATGCTAAACAACTAAAAACAAACAAGGCAAGACCTGAATAATCAGCAATAGATGAAGCTTAACAAGGTGTGAAGTATATAATACTGGTTCATTTGCGTGCTGCAGATTTGTTTTATTGAGCTAAATGGATTTCCTAAGTACAGTGGTCACACTGGGTCTTCTGTCAGAGATGCTTAAATAATAAAGATATGCTTAAATAATAAATGAAGCTGTTCTGATTGCCTTTGCAATTTCATACCTGAAACTAAGCATACAAGTAGCAATGGGTTGTGTAATGTAGTTTTCTTGGATGCTGTAATTACAGGAAACAGAGTACAGTTTGAACTGGTATGGAGGAAGTCTATTGAAGGGGGATGGGTTTAACATATGAGGCATTGGGGTGGGATGCAAGTGCGAGTTGCTTTTATTAACACACAATACAGAGTTCACAAACACCGGGGTGTAGGAGAATGGGACAGATAAATCCAGAACAAGGTAAAACAAAGCAAACAAGAACTAAACAAGAAACAATACCAACAACTAGGGGAACCACGCAACAGGATATAAAGACAGATAATGCAAGACGAAGGGACTGAGAAAACACAGGATTATAAATACTAACAGAAAACGAGAAACACCTGAGACTAATGAGAGGATGGGGCAGGGAGACAAAGAACTCGTGAAGACAAGGCAGGACAGGGGAGGAGCCAACAAGTCAACAAAAGCCCATGTCAAAAGAAAACAAAAGCACATGGCAGATAAGCAAAAAACACACAGTACTATGAAACCAAGAAAAAGGCAAACAGAAATCTCCAGTGGCACCATGTTTTAAGAGGTGGTTAAATGAGATGTTATTCATTATACAAATGGATCGGTTACATTGCAATGACGCTAAATCATATAAACGCTTCCAGAGTGTTTGGGGAGTGGTTTTGAATGGTCTGGAAGGGTCCAAGTCTGATACCAGTCCCAGTCCGATATTGTATATATTCTAGTTTGATCTATTGTCATTTATTCTTTGTAATGCTTGAACTCGACAGCCTGTATTCTATTTTTATTTTCTTTATTCATTTTTTATTTATCTTTATTTATTTTCTTTTCCTTTTTCTTTTTCTTTTTATCTTTCCCTTTTTTGTTCTTGATGCTTTGGTGCTAGTTACTATTTCTGATTGCGTATTGTCATTATTAGCATGGGTTGTGTTTTTCTGCGATTCCTTATAAATAAAGTATAGTAAAAAAAAAAAAAAAGAAAAAGAAAAAGGCAAACAGAAAGACGGGACAAAAACTGAACGGATGTTACAATGGGAGTAAAACTGACAATACAACAAAAATCACTCTACCATTAATATGTTTTGTAAATAGTGCGTAGGGTCGTCATTTTGTGACAGTATTTGTCATCATTTGTCATCATTTTGTGACAGTATATCAGTTGAGTTTCTTATGCAGTATAATATCCATACTCTCAAATATGATGCGCTAAATGTGTAACAACACATTGTTTGGTTTGCATATATATCACCACTGATCCCAAAAAATTTTACTATTTTTGTTTGTGTGTGTGAAGGGGAAGAGTGTAGTGATGAGGATCACTGCTGAGTGCTTGAAATTTTTCATTTTTATTTGAACTTGGCTGCTGTTCATTGTGTGAACATCTCTTGAAGATTGGACTAATATACATGCTCCACAATTACTTGACTATCAAACTGTTTACATTAACTGACATTAAAAATTAAGGAAGCTTTTGCCTTCTCCTGCAAAGTTACCCTTTTGGAGAGCAATGATATGCTACATGAAACTCAAAACATGCTGTCCTGAACTGGACACAGAGGCATCTTAAAACAGGCTGCGCTGAAAGCCGCAGAAGTGTGAGGTGGGACACTACGTGTTGTTTTTAACACATCTATTATCAAGGTAATAAGAGGGGATGGGGGAAATCGTGTCTGCAGTGTCCGGGATTTTTAAAACGCTGTTAGGAAACACCCTCACAAGTCAACACCGTTTTTGATGTAGATAACCGTGACGTCATTATGCTAGTTATAGTGAACTATACTGACTGTCACTGCCTAAAACAACAACAGAAGTTAAGACACCTTGGCGTTTTCTTAGTGTTAGGACAGTGTTTAGGAAATTCTGTCTAGTTAGGATGTTTGTGTAACATTGTTTTCTTATCTGGAGTTACGATAAGATTATGAACTTAAAAACTGTTTTTCTATATTAGCTTCTGTCCTAAATTCAGTCCTAACTGAAGTTGACTAAGCTGATAAGATTTCAGACTTAAGTTTCTGTAATACAGCCTGTATAACTACAAGTGTTTGGTCAGAATTTCAAGTCAAGACCTTTTCTTTGGACTCCTCTGACGCAGTCTGACTGTGTAAAGTCAAACCTAGGGCTTGGCATCATTTTGGACAGTGCTGCCGTCCAACACAGTGCAGAAAACAGACACAAGTAAATATGTTTGTTTCTGTGTATTACATTTTTTTCTTTTGCAGGAAGTGTACAGGACATTGCATTGAAACGTGTCTTAGGAACCAGAAGTTACACTGTTTGTAGTAAAATATCATCAGAGCGATGATACAGACTAATGAGGCTGAAATCTGTGACAGTGAAGCCTGAATTTAGTGGGCTTATGGTTAACATTCTTCTTATAGTTTTTCTTGATTTTGGGTTCGATTCAGAAAAATTTAGTTTACATTCTTGTCACAATTTTACTTGATGCTGAAACACATGTTTACATTGTCGTTTAGTGAGTGACTGATAGATTTTACTCACCTGATCGTAAGTCATAGTATTTGTTGGAAAGGTTTGCTTTTGTAGTGTGAGTTTAGTGTCTTGGGGGGTCCCGTCTGTATTTGCAAAGTCAGCAAGCCTCCTACTGTATATATTAACTGTTTTTCTTAATGGACAAAAGTGTTCAAGCAACACAAGAAAACTGTAATTGTAAATATAGTGTATATGCAATAAACATGTCTCTATAATTCTGGTACAAATTCTTCATTCAGGCCACAAGAGTCATTAGCTTGACCTGAGTGGCCAGTGCAAATGTATATATCTGTCTACCCCTGGTGGACAAGGCAAGCAAGACAGAGTGAGTGGTAGAATGAGAAGTGAAGAAAAAGAGTAGAGAGAAAAAGAAAGGGGAAGAGAAAGAGATGACTGCTAGTGTCTAACAGTTAGTCAGCAGGTGGCACTGTGAAGTTATTCTTGCTATCTACAGCTCGCAGGCAGCACATTCTCAATGAATCCCAATGATTGGCTATAAAATTGTCCTTAGAAATCATTCAACTTTTAAATGTCACTGTAACTGACCATATTTCACAATCTTCACAATCAGGATATATTATTTTATTATAATTATTTTGTCAAATATAGAATATAAATCCTAACAATTGTGATCCATGAGTGTGTGTGTGTGTGTGTGTGTGTGTGTGTGTGTGTGTGTGTGTGTGTGTGTGTCTTGTAATCAACCTCTGCTCTTCTGACGAACAGAAACAATCACAAGACTCCTCTGCTGCCCTTCCTCTTGAGTAAATCCACACGCTCAGGCTGCAGATCACAGCGTCAGAGCTGAGGTCAAATGTTCATGTTTGTAAACTCAGGTGACCTCACCAGAGGAGCTGGGCCCTTCATGTTCCCTACACTGGGCATATTTGTACATTTTCAAAACACTGCTAATTTCATGATTACATTGCACACTGCCAATCAAAAAGGATTATAAGCAAACATTTTATCATTTCCGATGATAAAACGGATGCGCAGACCTCTTTGAAACAAACTGACACTGAATACTTGTGATAACAAATAATTTGTTTACTGAGCAGACTACATTATTGGAAAATGCAATTTAAAAAATCGAATCACAGGCAAGCATGACATCCTGAAACAAAGATACGAGACTGAGTGGATGCCACAGTCTAAAGTTGAGCTTTCTCACTTCGGTTCATGTAGATTCCCTGTCTGCTGCAACACAATGGAAGTATTACTCATGTTAATGCAGGTAGAGAAAGAGGCTCTGTTAAGATGAATGAGTTCATTAGGCTTGTTTCAGTCTGTAAGATGTAAGATAAATAGAAGAACACTGGAGAGACACTCCAGATCTGTTTTTATGTTTTTATGCTGTGCACATTTGAATAAAGGGAAATCATTGAAACCATTAATCCTGAGGCCTGGCATGCCATATACATATATATGGTGTAAGAGCCCAGTGAAAAGATACAAGACAAAGCAGTGAGGCAATTCCTCTATAAAATCCACTCCTGTCCCCTAGACAGACTTCATTAGCTAATGGATTCACCCTACGTTAATCAATTCACATTTCCAGACAGTGCTCCTAGGGCCTAGACGCTCCCTCTGTCTGTCCGTCTCTCCCTCCCTCCCTCTCTCTCTCTCTCTCTCTCTCTCTCTCTCTCTTTCTCTCTTTCTTCCTACTGTTCCTGTCTATACGCTTTTATTCCCCCAGGACAAACACTCAATTTTCTTCCTCCCTAAACTTTGACATTGTCTGATGACGTCAATCCATTGTACCGGTGGGAAATTAAATAGATGGAATAATGTAAGCTGATTTATAACGATCACACTGCACGGAAACACTGTCATGCTGTCAAATGCCAAGGAGAGAGCATAGTGCAGAAAGAAAAAGAGCTCACAGATAAGACCTGCACACCAATCAGTCAAGATATTATTGCATGAAATTATTTTATATCTTCCAGTGTCCTGTCTTTAAGTGCTGTAGAAATGAAATGGAACGGAACATTAATTGCATGTGATTCTAAAGATTTAGGTATTGCAACAGTCACATAGAAGTGACCGTATGGTCAGTCAACAAAACAAAGTTTATATTTCCAACATATTTCTGCATAATTTAATGTTCAGTTGTGCTTTTTTTTGGGGGGGGGGGGCATTTAAACACTGAAGAGGAAACATGGTATTCTTACAATAAGTTACAAATTACAGAATGATTAAAACTACAGATAAAACCAGTCTACATTGTCTAAAGGTAGCTGTTCCTATAATAGCCAAAGTGAGAAAAAAGGCGTTTTTCTGACTATGTTTCTATGTGTACAGCGCGGGTGTATACTGTATTCCTCTGGGACCCTCGACAGCTGGGGTGGTGTGGCTCTATGGGGGGTCAAGAGACTGACAGAGAAAGATAGAAGATAAAGAGAGAATGTCCAAGTCTGCCAGCTCAGCCTCTCATGCCAGCTCAAAAGAACTCCCCACCTCAGCATCTTCATGAAATATTCAGCAGCTTTTCACCCAGGGAGCCCAGCATGCCCCTCAGGAACTCTCCCCTCCATGGAAACCGACATTTTATTATAATGTAGTCTAAATCCCATGCTGAATAATAAACACTGATAAAGCCCTTATTAGCAGAGATCTCTGATGTGTGAATGATGTGACATGAAAGAAGCCAAGGTAATCAAAACAACAAAGGCTTCATTCTAGGACTTCCTAATGATATTCAGAATGTTATTAACCTATACAAGTCAGCCCAGTGCTATTAATGATGGTGTTGCAGTGATAGTGTTATAAAACATAAGATACGTCAACCTACAATCAAAGAAAAAGGTGTATGAGTACATCTAAAATGATCTGAAGTCCAAACTCCCTGAAGAACTTCAGGTCTCTGGAGTCCTCGTTATTTCAGCACAAACAGGACATCAACTGCTGTACTGTACTATGCCATTCCCTGAGCTTTATAGACATCAATGAGTCAGAGTACAACTATTTTAACTAATTATTAGAGAGTCATGGGTCCGACACATTTCTGTGAATTCACTTTCTCCAGCTCATGGCCATACAACAAACACGGTCACTACACTAAGGCATCCAGCCACATGGTGCTAATAATTAACTCTCCAAAAGTAGGTATTAATGCGCCATTGTCCAGCCATACCCTGAATGGTCGAGACAAACTAATAAATATTGAACATTCCACAGGTGTCGTCCTGTCTGTCAAAGTAGAGCTCCTGCTAGTGCCCCTTGTCCACTGTACTATCAGTGTATTATACTAGATGGTTTCTAGATGATGTAATTACAACAAGCATTGTCACAAAGCAGCTTTACAGAACAAGCCCCAAGTGAGCAGGCCAAGGGTGACAGTAGCAAGAAAAACATCCTAAGAGCAAGAGGAAGAAACCTCTTCTGCAAAACTGTGACACAATGTGAGCAATACAAATAAAGAATGGATAGTAAATACACAATAATGAATACTGAATAAACATGTCATTACACAGAAGTATTTAGGCTTACCTGCCTTATAACTGCCGAGGACTGTTAGAGGTCCATCAGGGTGACAATGAGAACAGATTTATGGAAAACCGTGCTGGAAGAAGCCTTGCTGGAGAAACTCTGGCAAGATTGAAGGTTCATTCATTTTTAATTCAAATATTCTTGCATGAAGATGATATGCCCTTCTGATCACACTGCCTGTATATCCCTCCAGACAAAAAGGATATGAAGGTCTGGTCTGGCTCCCATGCACCGGACACAGTGGCCTTGTTCTCCACAGCCTCTCATGAAAACATGTTTGTATGAAAACATAAAGAACTCAGTGTAGTGTGAGACAAATCAATAATGTATAAGACTGAAAAGTTCAGACATTGGTGTTATCAGAAGGGTGAATGGGACAAGCAAGAAGCTCCATGGTTGGCAAACTGGTCCTCAGGGTAGGTGAGAACAGGAACTTGATCAAGGCCGATCACATAACAGCTTGCACAGGCAGCAATCTCATCATAAAGGTAGGTGGCAGGTGACGCTTTCTGCACCGCAGGAGGACATGCATGTGTCTCCAGGGTTGGTCGAAGCAGGCGACCAGAGGGCACACGAGAAGGGGCAAATAAATAAATAAATAAAAATAAGAAGAGTACCTCTATAGCTCAAAGTGCTTTGAAACAAAAAGCAAATAAAACAAGAATAAGGGAACAGCGGCAAATAAAGTGAATAAAACGATAGTCAGATTTGTGTGTCGAGTTTAGTAGGGCAGGTACAACAGTAACATAACTTACTTAGTACCCAGAGGTGCAGCACGTTCTTCAGGTTCAGTATACAGAAAAGTAGATGGACTGATGGCCACACTGCAACTCATGCCCGAGAAACATGTGTATAAATGTGTACAGTGCATGCTGTGTTTACGAAGTGTTATGCACTGAGTAAATAAGCACAGCTGAGCCTGCTAAATATCATGAGTGACCAGTTTAAACTGCTTTCACTCTAACTAAGCAAACCATTGTGGAAAAGAACTGTGGTAAGAGAAGGTTCTTGGAAATCTAACATAGAAGGCGCACAAGGCCTCAAAAGCTTCATAAGTACTTCGCATGATTCTTTATTTTGAACATGATCATAAAGCTCATATACTCCTTCTTTTCAGCTTTCTCAACCTTTGGTCCAAAATTTTTAAATGTAAAGCAGGGAGAAGTTGTGAAATTCTGCAACCTGAGCCCTATACTTACACACCCCTGTGGTTTAATATCATTCTTTATGAGAACTTTCCTGGAAGTACTAAAGTGACCAAGCCATCATGTTTTGATTGTGCTGGGGGGTTGTAGAAGGAGCCGAAGTAAGTAGGTAACTCAGACAATAGAGGACACACAAGACAGCCTCTGTTTGTCCACTTGCCTGCAGTTCAATAGCTCAGGGCATGGTTTTACTGAAAATGCTTAGTCAAGCTTTGTAAATGAAGCCTGAAATAAATAGTCTTGGGGAATGATTTATAATGCCGAGTCTTAGAGAAGGAAGAAACAAACAAAAACGCTGGAGAAAAGTTTCTGTTTACAGGCCACTGGCTTCAGGGCAGTTGAACAAACTGGAGCAAAAAAGGTCAGAGTTCAGGAAGGGCCATTCATTGTCTCTTGAGCATTGTTCACACCAATAGATTCTGCCTGCATTCCACTTATCAATATGCCACATACCTCACAGAAAAACACTAAATTAGCATCTGTATCTAGCCGTTTAGTGGGAAACTTTGGTTTGCCTTGCATGGACTATATTAAAGACCCTATATGGTTCTTCTAAAATGGCTATTCAGTCTCATGCAAAAGTTTGGGGATCCCTCATCAGATTACATGTTCTGTTGATTTTCTTATTGCATATACACAACCTCAATAGAGAACACAACCTCAACAGAGAACACAACTTCAACAGGAAACACAACCTCAACAGAGAACACAACTTCAACAGAGAACACAACTTCAACAGGAAACACAACCTCAATAGAGAACACAACTTCAACAGAGGACACAACCTCAACAGGAAACACAACCTCAATAGAGAACACAACCTCAACAGAGAACACAACTTCAACAGGAAACACAACCTCAACAGGAAACACAACCTCAATAGAGAACACAACCTCAACAGACAACACAACCTCAACAGAGAACACAACCTCAACAGAGAACACAACTTCAACAGGAAACACAACCTCAACAGAGAACACAACCTCAACAGAGAACACAACTTCAACAGGAAACACAACCTCAACAGAGAACCAACCTCAACAGAGAACACAACCTCAACAGTGAACACAACCTCAATAGAGAACACAACCTCAACAGACAACACAACCTCAATAGAGAACACAACCTCAACAGAGAACACAACCTCAACAGGAAACACAACCTCAACAGAGAACACAACCTCAACAGAGAACACAACTTCAACAGGAAACACAACCTCAACAGAGAACACAACCTCAACAGAGAACACAACCTCAACAGGGAACACAACCTCAACAGAGAACACAACCTCAACAGAGAACACAACCTCAATAGAGAACACAACCTCAAGAGAGAACACAACCTCAACAGAGGACACAACCTCAACAGAGAACACAACCTCAACAGGGAACACAACCTCAATAGAGAACACAACCTCAACAGAGAACACAACCTCAATAGAGAACACAACCTCAATAGAGAACACAACCTCAACAGAGAACACAATCTCAACAGTGAACACAACCTCAACAGGGAACACAACCTCAATAGAGAACACAACCTCAACAGAGAACACAACCTCAATAGAGAACACAACCTCAACAGAGGACACAACCTCAACAGAGGACACAACCTCAACAGAGAACACAACCTCAACAGAGAACACAACCTCAACAGAGAACACAACCTCAATAGAGAACACAACCTCAACAGAGAACACAACCTCAATAGAGAACACAACCTCAACAGAGAACACAACCTCGACAGGAAACACAACCTCAATAGAGAACACAACCTCAATAAAGAACACAACTTCAACAGGAAACAATATAATCAATAATAATTTAGAAAAAATTACATTATTTTACTATATTTTGTTACTAAAATACTCAATAATACAATTACAAAAGAAAACTTAGTAAGATAAGTAAGTAAAGCAGGTCATATATAATCTAAAACATGTTTGTTTTCTCATTGGTTGGGGAATTGGGGTTAGGGTAACTTTCTAGCAGGCAAATCAAATGTGCTCACAGGCCAAATTGAGCCCTTGGGTCACACTTGGGGGCAGTACTTTTTCTTCTTTGGACAAATATACAATGTTAGCCGAGGCCCAAAACACAAAACAATGAACAATAAGTAGGTAGGTGTCCAACTCAATTTTGTTACTAAAGTATACACTTTTCTTAGGAAAATAAGAATTTAACAAGCTATATGTAGTATAAAATATGTTTGTCCTCTGTTTGGGTGAGGGGGTGGGGTTAATGTTGCTTTCTAGTGGGCAAATCCAGTGTCCTCACAGGCTAAATTTTGCTCCCGGGCTACACTTTGTGAAGTCCTGCTGTAAAGCATGTGTTAACTTATTTTCACCAAGAAAATCAGGAAAACTTGACTGAAGGTCAAAGTTGATTGGAGTGTCCAAACCTCTCCATAAGATGTTAGCTTGGATCATTGAGGTTTAGTGGATTTTGAGCCTGGGTGAAATGTAAAAAAATTCATTTTAGGTTCTCTGAAGCACAAAGTGCTTTCCAGTATTTAAATAAAAAACAAAGACATGAACTGGAATGAGGTGGAGCTCAGCTACATTAATCTTCAAATCATGGTTACTAACCATCCATGACCAAATCCAAACATTGCAACATTGCAGGAATGTTTTCGACAAAAATGATTGCAGCTTATCATATTTTCTCAGCAGGTAAAAAAGCGCTTGCCATGTTACACATTAGCCCAACTGAAAGCATGCCAAGACACAGACAGAATACCAGAGTGCTCTGAGAACAAGCTGCTGTTCAATGGAATGCAGGAGCCTGGTGCAGCTCATCATCAGCTGGAACCGTACCCTTAAGGAAACTTTGACATGGAAAAAGCAGGACCTGTCAGTTAGGCATAACTAAAACAGATAATGTAAAAATATGAGTGAAACTTAAAAGAGTCCTGACTTGCCTTTCACTCTTTCCTGAGGGTCCAGCATGCCCTCTGATACCCTGCTTCACCTGGATGGATGCAAGATTTATTTCCACATGGTTGACACCCTTAGTTTCATATTTACACACACTCTCTGTCT
Source organism: Pygocentrus nattereri (assembly GCF_015220715.1). Lineage (NCBI taxonomy): Eukaryota > Metazoa > Chordata > Actinopteri > Characiformes > Serrasalmidae > Pygocentrus > Pygocentrus nattereri. Next base: position 44,745,191 of record NC_051215.1, read on the forward strand.
TGTCAAAAGGTGAAGGAGTTCAGCAAATGATTGATGTTTGCTCTGGACTCTGGAAAATACCGTGCACCAATTTAGAATGACTTATGTGTATATACTGTGTCAGTCCAGTATGTACTTTCTATGACACTACATTGTGTCCCAAAGCATCTAGACAGCCCTTCTAATTAGTGAATTCAGATACTTTAAGGTATTCATTGCACACATTGCCATAGAAAAGCACTGCTAACAGAATACAATTCTTTCTAGCACTCCCACAGTAGCCCAAGCTCACTATGCACTTTGCCAACTGTTATCTACACCCAGATGATTACACTAAACAACCTCTTCTCCACACTGTAACCTATAGCTTGATGGCTTACTTATACTGCAATGCTCTGTTGCATCATCGTGTAACAACATAGTCCATTACAACAATGACTGGAGGGGTAAGTAGAGAAAAAGTAGAATTACGTTGTCTGGAGTGATCGAGCTCCATTCAATATTTTTCTGATCAAGAACTAAATCATTATCATCCATCCATTTTCTAAGCTGCTTCTCCATCAGGGTCGCGGGGGGTGCTGGAGCCTATCCCAGCAGTCTTCGGGCAGAATGCAGGATACACCCTGGACAGGTCACCTAGGGGCAATGTAGCATGTCCAATTGGCCTGACTGCATGTCTTTGGACTGTGGGAGGAACCCAGAGAACCCGGAGAAAACCCTTGCAGACACGGGGAGAACATGCAAACTCCACACAGAGAGGACCCTGGTCGCCCGGCCGGGGAATCGAACCCAGGCCCTCCTTGCTGTGAGGCGACAGTGCTACATTATCAGTTCCTACATTTTTCCTTACAATGGACTTGGGTCTCCTTATAACATTTATGAGATTTTATGTACCAAAAAAAAGTCATGATTCAGTTTTACATGATGATTTTTCACATTCTCTTTTTCCCTTAGAATTAAACATGCTGCTTTTCTTACTGTATCTTCAAGACTGGGTAAGATAAGTGAGCTTTGTTCTGATTGACTGGTTGCTCTACATTGTGTATAGTGGGTAATCCCTCTGCCCTCCACACTGCAGACTGGGGTCTGATTCCCCAACCTGAGCAAAACTCTTAACACTACCTTCCTCTCCCTCTGTAAGAGTTGAGCCCAAGATGAACAGAAATAGAATTTACAACCATTTGTCACTGTGAAATTAGACCTCTGCATTTAACCCATCCATGCAGTGAAACAGCCACATACATGCACACTACCTCTACCTCTGTAACATGATCAAACTGTAAGTCAATCTAGATAAGAGCATCTGCCAAAATACTACAAATGTACTGTATTGTGCCTCATTCAAAAAGCTTTCAGAGATTAAATGAGTTCAGAATGAGTGGGCGGAGCTAAACTGCTGTAGGCTGAATAGGTGAAAATATTGTTGGTTCTCATGATGTATCAAAAACAGTGAATTCAAAACAGGCTATTTTTACAGCTTTGGACTGTATAGACTGGTTAGTGAATGGTGCACTTTATAAGTGTTTGCATAATATATTAAAGTCTATTAAACATTTTTGCCATGATTTAGGCCTTTTAATACCCCTGATTTTAGAAGATACTTTGGATGACATGTGTCTACAAACTTTTGGACATGTAAAGTATGGTGACCAAGCTTGCGTGAACTACAGAGAATAGTTTCATTTAAAAAATTTAAAGCATGTATGTCAGTGTAAATGCAATGCAAATGTCATATGAAAATGTTACCACATGCCCAGCTTTCTGTCATTAGCCTAAACTCAAAACTAAGTCCTAATATTCTTTAATCAGTCATTTAGGACTTTGTGGTGTGATCCTACTTTAAACCAGAACATAGACCTTAAATAAATTTTCCAATAATTGCAACTCTTTCTACAGAAAGACAGAACCCCATGCAGTTTTGGAAGGGAAACTGTCTTTCCTCCTCTGCTTTACACCTCCAGACTCAGCTCTGCTGTTATAAAGTGCCAGAACATGTTTGTTCAGGCTTGTCCTACATTAAATTATGTTCCTGCTGTGTTTAACTCCAGAGCTACTACTTATGGGCTGACTAACGCAGTGGAAAATGTGCATCACCCCTGATGTGCACAAACACCCAACCTAACCTGGAAATAAAGAACAGCCACTCATTTAAAATGGACTTTTCATGACAACGCCAAATATGTCACACCAGACCAACACCTTATTCATACTATACATCATTAAACCTTGAGACTAGCAGCAGCTCGAATAGCCTAATACCATTCCTCAATTAAATGTTAGTAGGTAGAAGTAACTTAACGTTGCAACTACAGAACATCTTGAGATGGTATAAAAAGCATCATGTCAAAAAGCAGAACTTGCGTATCCTGCTAACAGTTGGTAACTAATCTGCATTACTTATTTATGAAGCAATAATATATTTATTACAATCTTTTGACCATTATTTATTGATATGAGGACATCCAATTAGTGTTTTGCTAAGATAATCTGATGAAACTAAATTGAATATGTTTTGAATTGGCAAGAAACTATGCTAATGCATAAAGTTCATGCAGATCCCATGCTCCATTAATGGTTTTACAGGAGAGTTTTTTACCTTCTTGTCTGCAAATGCTCGAGTAAGAGTTGAGCCCAAGATGAATAGAAATAGAATTTACAACAATTTGTCACTGTAAAATTAGACCTCTGCATTTAACCCATCTGTGAAGTGAAACCCCCACATACATGCACACTAGTGAACACACACACACACACTAGGGGGCAGTGAGCACACTTGCCCAGAGCAGTGGGCAGCCCTATCCACGGCACCCGGGGAGCAATTGGGGGTTAGGTGCCTCGCTCAAGGGCACTTCAGTCATGGACTGTCAGCGAAGGGGGATCAAACCGGCAACCTTCCAGTCACAGGGCTGGATCCCTAACCTCCAGCCCACATATGATGATGTATAATACAGAAAAACAATGCTTTAATATGCTCAGTTTATCTTGCGTATTGCTTAACATAGCAGTAATAGGCAGCCATTGGCTTGATAAGGGTCTCACAAAGAGCATTATATAGACCCCCTGAAACAAACTGCATAGAAACTCAAGTTTGTTAGCTGCCAATCCTCCCTTTTTGCTGCACTCTTGGTCTAAAATAAAAAGCTCAAGCTCGGAAGTGAGAGGTGTCCAAACACTTTACACCAAGTGAACGCCTCACTTTATATTAGATTATAAAGACCTGCTGTTAATCTGTCCCAGCATTTACAGTCACCATCCAACACCAGCTTCACCAGTTCAGTCCTTTATTATACTAAATCATGCGTGCTACTGACAATTTCACTAAGCCACTTAAAGACTAGAGTGCAGCAAGAACCGCAGGCCGCAAAACACGCTGTACACGAGGAAGCAAAAGTATTCGCACTTGGAAAGTAATCAGATCCTCAGGCAGCGATTTACGACGTGTTTACGGCAGTGACGTTGAGCGTAACCATAGCGACGGCTGGACAGACGTCAGACGGCAGTGATGGCGGTTTCCAGACGGTTTTGAGGAGCGTGGTGGTCTGCTGTGCCCTGAGAGTTTAGTGTCTGTGGTCTGAGCTCCGCGCTGTGCGCAGGGCTGCTGTAGAGGATGGCGGTGCAGGGCGCGGGGGTCGAGGCGGTGCTGAGGCGCCTGCTGAGCAGAGAGCGCGGGCGGCCCGTGCTGAAGCCCAACAAGCCGCTGCGCCTCAAGGACGAGGTGGCGAACCGGAGACCGGAGAAAGGAGGTGAGCCCAGGCGCCTCTGATCGGCGCTGCTGTCGGAGCTCATGCGGAGCGATTAGTTCACTCTCCCCTCAAATGCCTCACTGTCCGATTCATCAGGAGCCGAAACAGAAACAAACCTGGAGTGTTCACCTAAGACCCCGAGCGGGTTTGAACGCCTGTTTTCTCGTCATTTAAGTCGTGCTGGACGTAAACGAACATTGCTAGAGTGAATTCAGCAGTGGGGGTTTCCCATGTGACCTAACCTAGCTGACCTAGGCTATATGACTTCCAACGGCCGGCTTTAGACTAATTCGATTCATTTCACCGAGTCGATTCTTTCTGTTCGATTCAATCGAGTATTGAATAGTGGTGTGCGATACCAAGTAAATACAGGGCCCGTATCGCCGATACCGGTAAAAGCAGCTTATGTACTTTCATGAGAGGTGGACAAAGTACACAAGTCATGTACTTGAGTTAAAGCAGAGATACCCAAGGTGAAATATTACTCTAGTAAAAGTAGAAGTCCTTACTCTAGACCTCCACTAGAGTAAAAGTACTAAAGTATTTACCTTCAAATGTACTTAAGTATCGAAAGTAAAAGTACTAAAAGAGTAATTCTGGCTCTGATGTCCTGTTATCATTTTTGTAACAAGACTCGCTTCATGAACTCATTTTAGGTGAAAGTCCTCCAGCGTCTCTCTTGGTAAACCAGCCTTTTAATAGAACATCATTAATTAGTGACGCTGACGAATATTAAAATGATCATAAGCACAAAACACTGAAGGTAAACAGTTTCCATCAAGGAGAACCGAGTGGCTCTGAAATCACTTTTTACACACAAGCAAAGTTTCAGTTTAAGATTACTTTGTAAATTAGTTACAAGCTGAATAAAAACTGGCTTTAAGCTCAGGATCACAAATAAGTTTTCCTTTACTGTGTTGATCTGTAGGCATCTGTTCATAAACATAAACTAACCCAAACTAATTTACTATAAAATGAAAGTGTTTGTATAAATTCAGAAAACAAGAAACAGGTCAGTCACAACTGCATATGTGGACATATTTCTATATTGTGGTCTATTGACACAAAGTGAGGTTAGTTCATCATTTAGGTGACGCATGTGCTCCCAAATTTTTACACTGCTGCACTGATGTTGAACCATGTGCTGCACTGGGTCGGTATGACCAACAGGTTAAAACAAGCACAGAACAAAGTGACCGCTGTGCCCTGATTGGTGTTCTGGCTTTGCATTTCCTTTGTTTTGACATGTTAAGTTTTCATACACACAGAAACCAAAAGGAACGACAGATTTCTCAAAATGTAGTGGAGTAAAAAGTCAGATATTAGACTCTGAAATGTAGTGGAGTGAAAGGAAAAAGTCGCCCAGAATGGAAAAACTTAAGTAAAGTACAGAAACAGAAAAAAAACTACTTAAGTACAGTAACGAATTACATTTACTTAGTTACTGTCCACCACTGACTTTCATGTAGAGGAGAGCAGTGCATCATGATTTATGAGGTGAATCTATCATCAACATGCTAAATCTGAATACACTGTCATGAGTCATTTTTGCTTTCCACTGAATTTACATAATTTGCAAACATGAATTTTGCACGAAAATACAACTGGAGAAAAATGAACATTTTAAAACTTGAATTTTTCTTGTCTTCAGTCTACAGCTACTGAAAAATTAGTAGCTAGCTACTTTGTAGTTACCTTCCCAAAATGTCTGTCTCTGCCAGGGGTCTATATCTGTCTGAGGGATTTCCCTCCATTCTCTTTCTTTCGCAGCTCGTAGTTCTCTTTTTCGTGGTTTTTCATGTATTTGAATAAATTGCTGGTGTTGCTACAGTAACGGAAAGCCGTCTTACACACAGCCTACAAAAGAGTCTGCAGAGTCACGTGACGATACGGCGACAAAACAGCAGAGCAGGGAAGGAGGAGCCGCGTGTGCCTGCAAGATGTGAATGGAGCCGTTTTTGCACAGTCATGTCTACTTTTTGATGAAAAGTATGCAGTGTATTGAACGTAGAGGAGTCAAGTATCAATCACATCATGTTAATGTCGATCCGATACCAATGCCAATGGTATCGGTATTTTTATCGATCCTCTCTGCCCTAGTATTGACCGTTTCACTCTGCATTGCCTTTGATAATGTTTGATAGCCAGCACTCTCCAAGTAAAACAGCACAGTGGGACAGCACATTAGCAGTTCTTGCTGCACTCCAGTCTTTAAATAGATTCGTGAAATTGTCAGTAGCGCACATGATTTAATATAATGAAGGACTGCTTGACTACATAATTGACAATACTGCTTGAATCAGCCGTCTTATTATTAAAATTGTCAGAATTAAAATTAGAAAAGCCCATCTCTGTGGTTGTTCTACATTTAGTCTCATTGGGTTTATAGATCTCACTTTGTTTGTTCGTTTATTTATTTGTTTTCTTATTTTTTGTTCAAAGGGTCAGAAAAATGCTGTTTTGGGAGTGGCTGTTTTGTGCCAATTTGTACTAAAACATGAGTTTTGTGTGTAGATTAAAAATGTATATCCTGCATATATATTTATACTTAATCTTTATAACGCTATCATTCTTGCAGATCACTTCTCTAAACTCATTTAAAAAATAAAAACATTTGACCTTTCACAATCAGGTATAATAGCTCTTCTGCTAGTTGGGATTCATTATTACACATTTATTTTCCAGCTCTCATTCAGAGGAAGTTTAGCATTAAAACAATTAGACTTCTGTTTGTGATAGAGAGCAAATATAACTTCAGTAGTTGACCGTATTCACAGGAGCTTTCGGTTAGCAGGGCGAAAGTGCTATGGTTTAAACCAAGAAATAAATGTCAATGTGCTGTTTTTCAAATGCGTTTTGACATCTTGCACATCCTTTTTCCAGAGGCCACATGTATCACAGAGATGTCCATATTGATGGCTTGCTGGAAGCAGAATGACTTCAACAACACTGTGTGCTCCAGTGAAGTGTCTGCATTCTACAGATGTATAGAAAAGGCCCAGGTACTCCAAAACTGTCACTCATTTCTGTCAGGAAATCCTACAGCCCCACCCAGCTGATTGTTGCTGTAATGGTTGCACAATGTTATGGCCTTCATTAAACATTGTGCTGAGGGAGCCATAGGAATGGTAATTAGGAAGAATGGCTGGAATAATTTCTTTCCTGCTTTGGGAGGAGTTCTAACAAACACTGATCCCCCACTTGAGCTGCTGTTCCCTGCTGGTCCTTCAGTCTTGTGATATGTTCATACACACACTGTGCTAATTTGTTTCTGCTTTTACAGGCAGAGAGAGAAAAAGCAAAGCGCCAGACTTTTAGCCAGGGAGGACGACTGCTGCCAAAACAGGCCAATAAACTCCTGAAAAGATATCCCAACTTGAAGCAAGAGGTCTAGCTCCAGCTGCCTGGATGTATTCAGCTATGGACTCCTGCATGTGAAAAACGTGTATTTTGGACTGAGAGTTTGGGCAGTGAATCAGCAAATCCACAGTTTATGTTGAATGCAGTGGTTTTGGGCGTGCCTTTAAGAGATGCTGAGATTTTCTATTCTGAATATCTCTAGTAGACTGCATAACTTCTGCAACGCCAGTCTGGAGGTTTGCCATACATAATTGGTCACATTATCAGCAGCTGATAGTGGCAAAGTAAACATTTTTTTTGCAGGACTGTGAATGAACATCTACTTGTTATTGTGCTTAGTTGAGTCTTGTCATAGATCAGCCTGTCAAAGCAGTACAAGACAAATCATTGGCAATTTTACTGCAGTTCACACCTTGTGATTTTTGAATGGTTATGAATTATTATTGTTACTATTGATGTTTGTGTACTGACATCCCTTGACAACTTAAATGTTATTGATTTGATGAGATCGATGTCCTGTCCTTTTATCCTTTCTGCTGAATAACCTGTTATCACGCGGTCAGTTCACTACATAATCCTATATCTCTTGTTGTTCGCATTGGTCCTTATTGTGCAAATGTAGATCTGTTGGGCATCACGTAGTGGATAGGGATACAGACTAAGACATAGATCAGTGTTTGACTGCTGGTTTAATGGCTTAAGTCATGTTTAGACTTGTTACTACGCTCTGTGGACAATGTTTGTGCTATCCCATGGTAGTGAAAACACAAGTTACTGATCTTTGTGTACTTTTTAATTGCTTATTAATTTATCCTGATTTGATTAGTGTTCTGAAAGTACTAGCTGGATTGTGAAATGCATCTGGAATATTGCCAGCTGGTCCTGTGATAACACTATCCACTATTTCCTTAGACACGTTATCTAGCCCACCGTCAATAACCTCACTAAAAAGCAAAAGGAAATGGTGTCTGCTACATTGCAGAAGGCCTGTCTACCACACTAATGAAACAATCAGCTTTTAGAAGCCTTGCTAATCAAAGAGCTTTCAACCACTAAAAATACTCTACAGCTGGGAGCAAGACCACAATGTCTACAGTGGCAGAGCGGAACTGGCTGACAGCAGTGCCTGAGTTCCAGATTTACTGTGAAATACTTCAAGATGTGTGCAATAGTGACCTTTCCCCTCTGCTTGAAATCTGTAGTAAATTGCAGGGCATTATTTGGGTAGGTCCAGTTCCAAGTGCCCACATTGATTCAAAGGAGCTGAACGTCACTTTAAGAAGATAGTATGGTCTGGTGCCAAGCACTGCAACCACTCCTTAGAAGATAAGAGTATTTAGCATTGGTTTTCAGTGCTTTGATACCTGACTGGAAGTGAGATTTCAGCTAAATAAAATACACAGTGGTTTAATAAATTGAGAAAATTGTAGTTTACATATATGTAAATTTTGCTCTTGGGACAAAACCATGTATCTCCATTTTTGATGCTTTTCATTTTTTGACACAATTTAAGGTTTAATTTTTGAAATGGGCCCAAATTAGTTGAGGAAAAAAAGGATTTTTCTGTTCACTTCCATTAAAAGTTAGTGTTTTTATACAGTTTTGTTCTGACAGCAGCGAAATATGTGGGTATAGAGAATAAGAGAATGCTCTACCTCTGCATTTGGGCAATGGGTTGGGTATGGGATGTTTTGCTTGTGTGTTTGATGTTTTTTCACAATAAGAATAAATGATGTACATTATTTGCCCTTTTAAACGCACCCAACCTGAACAATGATGGGTGAGGCTCTCTGACTGTGTGCACACAGGTGCACCTTTGAGAAAAACCTTGGTCACACCTTAATTATTATTCTTGCTCTATCTACTATGCAGACCTTCAACTATATTTAACTCAATAATATGTTTGTTTCTTCTGAAATCAGAACAAATCTAAAATTCATCACATAACTAGGAAAATATGCTTGTAGTCTGTAGACTCTGGGAATTCGGCCAATTCATCTTATCAACAATTGACCTTTGCCCTGTTATGTATTGTGCACATGCTGTAAAAAGGACAAGGCAACTCTATTCACAGCTCCAATGTGACCAGCACCATATTGACATCTACAAATCAGACCAACTCTGTATTCACAACACTAAAAGTGATCAACTCTGTATTCACAACACTAAAAGTGATCAACTCTGTATTCACAACACTAAAAGTGATCAACTCTGAATTTCACAACACTAAAAGTGATCAACTCTGTATTCACAACACTAAAAGTGATCAACTCTGAATCCACAACACTAAAAGTGATCAACCCTGAATTCACAACACGAAGTGATCAACTCTGAATCCACAACACTAAATGCGATAAAGTCTGTATTCAAAATTCCAAATGGGACCAACACTGTAACTGAAATTTCCACTTTGAGCTGTCATGGCTTTACAACCGTTGAATACAGCACCAGGTCTTTATTCAAAAGTGCAAAAGGCCAGGGAAACTGTATTCACATTTCCGTGTGATTAGCCTGCTTAAACAAAGTTTAAATAAAATACATTTAAAATATCTATACAAATAGCTTTATATTCAAAGTTCCAAATAGGATCAACACCGTATTCCCGTCTCAATATTTGTGTAAACCTGGTTAAAAAGTAAAAATGTGAACCCCACTTCATTTACACTTTCTTACGGGGTCAATACTGTGTTCACATCTGCAGTGGGTTCCACAGCGTGTATTCCCTCCCACCGCCTCCGAACGAAATCAGTGTGATCCCAGTGAGGCGCTCCAGTCTCTCCTGTTCTTCACTGTGTCTTCATCGCCCTCCGCGTGGCTTGTTGTTTTGTTTGTTTGGCTCCGCTTCTGCTCGCGCGTCTATTTTCTGACGTGATTAGGAGAGGAAGGCTAAAGCGCGCGGTCTCTCTCTCTCTCTCTCTCTCTCACTCTCTCCTTTCTCTCTCTCTCTCTCTCTCTCTCTCTCTCTCTCTCTCCTTTCTCTCTCTCTCTCTCCGTCTCTCTCTCTCTCCTTTCTCTCTCTCTCTCTCTCTCTCCTTTCTCTCTCTCTCTCTCTCCGTCTCTCTCTCTCTCTCTCTCTCTCTCTCTCTCTCTCTCCCCCCCCTCTCCCCCCTCTCTTTCTCTTCGTGTCCAGTACGTTTCCAGTGGGGCTGAATGGAAGTGCTGGAGCCGGGTTGTGGAGTTGAGAGGATCTCCTAGCTCTGGAGCTCAGCGGGCTGTATGTATAGCGGAGCCATGAAGGAGAGCTCTCAGCGCGGCCACTGACAGGATGGCCACCCGGACCGCCGGAGGAATCTCCGCGGTGCTTTCTCTGTGCTGGTTTTTGCTTCATGTTCTGGGAGACGTAAGTACCACGTGTGTTTTGTCGCTGCTGACCAAGTTCAAGAGGTTAAACAGGAAAAATAAAGCCACGTATTTGACTGCAGGAGGGCGCCAGTGATGGGTCACCGGAGAACATGAGCGCACACCGCATGGAACTGGGCAGACAGGTTCAGACTAAGTTTAAATATGGTGTATTGTAGGCTAAATCAGCTGCTTTGTGTGAAATTAGACATGGAGAGAAAATCTAATGAAAGTGAGTGAACTGTAGGGATGTGAGGAATAAAGGGTCCGTGGAGGTAGTTCTGCTCCATGTCCACAGAACATCTGGTTCACACGCTTAACATTTATACATAGAAAGAAAGAAATGGATTAAAGGAAATTAGTGCTTTTCTCCTTTTAGACAAATTAATTTTGCCATTATATTTCCCTGTATAAATACCGCTGTCATATAACTCACTGTGTAGCCTACAGGGATGTCAAAAGGGTCCTTGCACCCAATAACAGTATATTTGACATTTTCAGTAAAAGTCATATAAGCATTGTCTAGGGATGTATGATGCCCTGTATTCAAAATACAAGGGTCACTAAAACGTAAATAAAGCACAGTTTGACTTTTTAGTGTAAAATACTGAACAAAATAAAACAAAAAAGAAAATAATTGATAATCCAAAAAAATGTTGTTATGGTTAATATATATTTTTTGTAATGTATGATGAAATGCATCTTATTGTCATTGTTTTAAATTAACATGATAATTTACAGTGACATATTTACAGGAGTGTAAGTTAATGTGTTAATGTCATTATTATTATTATTATTATCATTACAATACAACGACAATAGTAACAGTAATGTCAGTGGAGGCAATTGTGGTGTGTCACACTGCATTTTGCTGAGTCATTTCACAAACTGAATTGTCTGGGTCATGAATTCAGTGCATCCTTCAAATTATTTTAAAGCATTCCTGCTGGAGCATTTGTATTAGAATAAAGCAGTATAAGCCAGCTTTAAAGGAGACATACCTAACAAAAATAGTTAATGGTTCTTCCACTGCGATGCTGACTGAATCACACCTCACTTAAATAGCCTACACCATAACTTACACTGAGCTGCTAGAGTTTTCGCTTTAATCTTAGTTCTAACAGCTGAGCTGTTATCTTTGCATTTATGGTAAACTCAAGTGCTGTCAGGCATGGTACACATGGTATTTGATGACAGACAGACACAGTCTTTTTGTGGCTTGCTGTGGCGAATCTTTTGAAAAAGTCAGAAGACAAAAGACTGATGAAGCTAACTTCTGACTTTTTCTTTATCTTCAAAGGACACACAGCAAGATGGCCACTTGAATTCTCTACAGAGTCCAGGTATTTGCATCTTTCCATTACGCATTGCTTGTAAAGCCTGAGCGGCATGACTTTGTCAGTAAAAGTTTACAGTGCAGTGCACTTTGACATTTTGGTCTTATTGTGCTGACACTGAAATCCGCCCATCCACTGATGTCTCTGAAAGTGCACAAGTTTTTGCAACACGTTTGAGTGTCTTTTAAATAACTCTCCCATGCTGTTGCAAACTTTTATGTATACTTATAACATCGCAGCAAATGAGACGTGGACTGCAGTTTCCCTCTGGGATCAAAAAAGTATTCTGATTCTGATTCTGAGTGCACTGTGCCAAAAGTGATTGCAGAAAATGTTGTTTCTGTTGTCAAATGCATCTCATCCAGTGCCAAAACCACCATCCCCTCACTTGCAGTTAGAATAAAACAACTGCAAAGGAAGCTGCCAACACAAAGATATTCTAGCTGACTGTTCCCTGCAGCAAACTAAAGAGACACTTGAGTGGGAAACACAATGCTCAACTGTGCTTGTAATATGACCTAAACATAAACACATATAAGTGAGAGAGAGAGAGAGAGAGAGAGAGAGAGAGAGCGAGGGAGGGAGGGAGGGAGGGAATGGGATTAAGCAAATGTGTCATTCATGGGCTGAGTGTTGGCAGCAACAGGGCTGAAAATGGCACCAATTTTTCATTTCTCTTCATGATGTATTTGTATCATATGACCTTTAACACTTCCTTTCACTGCATGCCTCAGCAGGTTTCTCAGTTTGCTTCTTTAGGACTGGATGCTGATCTTCTCACCAGCATTCCCAGCCTCTCCACACCCTCCACTCATTGCTCAGACAGCACAGGATTCCTCAGAACTGCTCTGTCTGCAGACTCATTTTATTTATCTTCTGATACTCACTGGCTTCTTTTTCTAAATTGTCAGCTTCATACCAAAAGTTCTTTAATGTTTTTGCAATATTTCAAAACACCAGGCACCCTTTACGTTGTGTGGACATTTCATGATGAATGAGCCCATAAAAGGGGTTCAAAATGATTTGAGAATGAAATCTCATCAAGACAACTTCCTCCTATAAAGTTTCCAGTTCAGAGACGAGAGGTTTTCTTACTCTTTATTCTTATCGTTTATGTCCTTGACACATAAGCCTTCTACAGTGGCTGCGGTCCAGTGAGGCCATGCTCTTTATCAGAGTCTATTATTGTAATGCCCTGAAAATTATGATTGGAATCTTGCCTGGATACTGCTTCAGCAAATTGCTTCATGTTGCTATAGGCTGTGAAGGGTCTGAATTACAGCATGGAACCCAAGCTTTGGTATGACTTTGGTATAACGTGCAAGAAAAGCTTGTGGATTAACGAAGTTTTAATCTGGGACAAAACCGACTATACAAAGTATTTCAGACACACCTGCACATTTTGAAAAATTGCAAGCTATGGTCCTTATATTACAACATATTTACTAATATCTCCAAGGTCAGCTAGACAAACTATATATATATACAGTGGGTTGCAAAAGTATTCATACCCCTTGAACTTTTCCATATTTTGTCACATTACAACCACAAACATAAATATATTTCACTGGAATTTAATGTGAAAGACCAACACAAAGTGGTATACAATTGTGAAGTGGAAAGAAAATTATACATGAATCAAAACATTTTTTACAAATAAAAAACTAATAAGTGCGACGTGCAAAAGTATTCAGCCCCCCTCAGTCAATACTTTGTGGAGCTACCTTTTGCTGCAATTACAGCTGCAAGTCTTTTAGGGTATGTCTCCACCAGCTTTGCACATCTAGTGACTGAAATTCTTGCCCATTCCTCCTTGCAAAACAGCTCAAGCTCAGTCAGATTGGATGGAGAGCGTTTGTGAACAGCAGTTTTGAGATCTTGCCACAAATTCTCAATTGGGTTTAGGTCTGGACTCTGACTGGGCCATTCTAACACATGAATATTCTTTTTTTTAAACCACTCCATTGTAGCTCTGGCTTTATGTTTAGGGTCGTTGTCCTGCTGGAAGGTGAACCTCCGCCCCAGTCTCAAATCTTTTGCTGACTCCAACAGGTTTTCTTCCAAGATTGCCCTGTATTTGGCTCCATCCATCTTCCCATCAACTTTGACCAACTTCCCGGTCCCTGCTGAAGAGAAGCACCCCCAGAGCATGATGCTGCCACCACCATATTTGACAGTGGGGATGGTGTTTTCAGAGTGATGTGCAGTGTTATTTCTCCGCCACGCATAACGTTTTGCATTGTGGCCAAAAACTTCTATTTTGGTCTCGTCTGACCAAAGCACCTTCTTCCACATGTTTGCTGTGTCCTCAACATGGCTTCTGGCAAACTGCAAATGGGACTTCTTATGGTTTTCTTTTAACAATGGCTTTCTCCTTGCCACTCTTCCATAAAGACCACATTTGTGTAGTGCACGACTAATTGTTGTCCTGTGGACAGTTTCCCCCACCTGAGCTGTGGCTCTCTGCATTTCATCCAGAGTCACCATGGGCGTCTTGGCTGCCTCTCTGATCAGTGATCTCCTTGTTCGGCCTGTAAGTTTAGGTGGACGGCCTTGTCTTGGCAGGTTTACTGTGGTGCCATACTCTTTCCATTTCCGGATGATGGATTGAACAGTGCTCCGTGAGATGTTCAAAGCTTGGGAAATCTTTTTATAACCTAAGCCTGCTTTAAACTTCTCCAAAACCATATTCCTAACCTGTCTGGTGTGTTCTTTGGACTTCATGATGCTGTTTGCTCCCCAATATTCTCTTAACCAACATCTGAGGCCGTCACGGAGCAGCTGTATTTGTACTGAGATTAGATTACACACAGGTGGACCCTTTTGAGTCATTAGCAGTCATCAGGCAACTTCTGAATGCAATTGGTTGCACTCAGGGAAAAGGGGGCTGAATACTTTTGCACGTCGCACTTATTAGTTTTTTATTTGTAAAAAATGTTTTGATTCATGTATGATTTTCTTTCCACTTCACAATTGTATACCACTTTGTGTTGGTCTTTCACATTAAATTCCAGTGAAATATATTTATGTTTGTGGTTGTAATGTGACAAAATATGGAAAAGTTCAAGGGGTATGAATACTTTTGCAACCCACTGTATATACACTGCTCAAAAAAATAAAGGGAACACTTAAACAACACAATATAACTCCAAGTAAATCAAACTTCTGTGAAATCAAACTGTCCACTTAGGAAGCAACACTGATTGACAATCAATTTCACAGCTGTTGTGAAATGGAACAGACAACAGGTGGAAATTATTGGCAGTCAGCAAGACACACTCAATAAAGGAGTGGTTCTGCAGGTGGGGACCACAGACCACTTCTCAGTACCTTTCTGCTTTCTGGCTGATGTTTTGGTCACTTTGAATGTTGGTGGTGCTTTCACACTCGTGGTAGCAGGAGACGGACTCTACAACCCACACAAGTGGCTCAGGTAGTGCAGCTCATCCAGGATGGCACATCAATGCGAGCTGTGGCAAGAAGGTTTGCTGTGTCTGTCAGCTTAGTGTCCAGAGGCTGGAGGTGCTACCAGGAGACAGGCCAGTACACCAGGAGACGTGGAGGAGGCCGTAGGAGGGCAACAACCCAGCAGCAGGATCTCTACCTCCGCCTTTGTGCAATGAGGAACAGGAGGAGCACTGCCAGAGCCCTGCAAAATGACCTCCAGCAGGCCACAAATGTGCATGTGTCTGCATAAATGGTTAGAAACCGACTCCATGAGGATGGTATGAGGGCCCGACATCCACAGATGGGGGTTGTGCTCACAGCCCAACACCATGCAGGACGCTTGGCATTTGCCAGAGAACACCAGGATTGGCAAATTCGCCACTGGCGCCCTGTGCTCTTCACAGATGAAAGCAAGTTCACACTGAGCACATGTGACAGACGTGCCAGAGTCTGGAGATGCCGTGGAGAGTGATCTGCTGTCTGCAACATCCTTCAGCATGACCGGTTTGGCAGTGGGTCAGTAATAGTGTGGGGTGGCATTTCTTTGGAGGGCCGCACAGACCTCCATGTGCTCGCCAGAGGTAGCCTGACTGCCATTAGGTACCGAGATGAGATTCTCAGACCCCTTGTGAGACCATATGCTGGTGTGGTTGGCTCTGGGTTCCTCCTAATGCAGGATAATGCTAGACCTCATGTGGCTGGAGTGTGTCCGCAGTTCCTGCAAGATGAAGGCATTGAAGCTATGGACTGGCCCGCCCGTTCCCCAGACCTGAATCCGATTGAGCACACATCATGTCTCACTCCATCCACCAACGCCACGTTGCACCTCAGACTGTCCAGGAGTTGGCGGATGGTTTAGTCCAGGTCTGGGAGGAGATCCCTCAGGAGACCATCCACCACCTCATCAGGAGCAAGCCCAGGCATTGTAGGGAGGTCATACAGGCACGTGGAGGCCACACACAATACTGAGCCTCATTTTGACTTGTTTTAAGAACATTACATCAGAGTTGGATCAGCCTGTCGTGTGTTTTTCCACTTTAATTTTTTGTGTGACTCCAAATCCAGGCCTCCATTGGTTAATAAATTTGATTTCCATTGATGATTTTTGTGTGATTTTGTTGTCAGCACATTCAACTTTGTACAGAACAAAGTATTCAATGAGAATATTTCATTCATTCAGATCTAGGAGTGTTCCCTTTATTTTTTGAGCAGTGTATATATACATATATATATATATATATATATATATATATATATATATATATATATATATATATATATATATATATATATATATATATATATATATATATATATATATGTATATGTATGTATAAAGGTAAAGAGGGTAATAATTCACATCCAAAGCCTTCTGAAGACCTGATCATTGCACATTTTGGTGATCAATTTAAATGTTTACTAAATCACAGTGGTCACAGTGGGAATTACAGTCCCTTGAAGCAGAAATGGTAGAGATTAGAGGTGGCTTATGGTTGTACTTTGCATGTATTATAGAATTCTGTTGGAAGTGAAATTGGTCTGTGGTGCAGTTGGTGAGTTGTGGTGGAGGATCGTCAAGAAGAACCTGTAAAATGTCTCCTTTATGCTTAAAGTTTTGGCTAATCTGCTCTATTTGGGAGTTTGGCTTGAAGACTAGTCATAAATGTGAACTAAAGATTTAGTTTAAAGGGCTCAAATCATGGACAACTGAGTGAAGTGAGGTGAGTTTGATGTAGTTTGTAAACATTGTTCAAGCTTCAAAGCATACGGTTCACTGCTGTGTCTATAAAGTTCATATATGGAAACTAAGCCTGAAAAACAGCCGGTATTGAATTCACTGCACACATATAGAGATATCCACCTGTTCAGTCCCACCTACTCACACTGAAGTCGCTAAGAATGTTTAAAATTTGATTTCTTTTTGAACCAGGCACATTACAGGCCAGCCAATCAGA
Source organism: Pygocentrus nattereri (assembly GCF_015220715.1). Lineage (NCBI taxonomy): Eukaryota > Metazoa > Chordata > Actinopteri > Characiformes > Serrasalmidae > Pygocentrus > Pygocentrus nattereri. Next base: position 44,762,351 of record NC_051215.1, read on the forward strand.
ACATAGCTCATTTACATACACCAGTCTTAAAAGCGCCTTTCACAAAAACAACCTGTTTAATTCTAAAGGATGAAGAGAGGTTGGAAAATGGTCATGTAAAAATGACTTAGAATTGTTTTTTGTAAATAAAACTTCAGGGAAAAAATATAATAGAATAAAAATGTAGGACATGGGCCCTTTAAAACAATGCTGCAGCAATTTTTAACCCAATCTCTATCTGCCTCTTCTGTAATTACCATCAACAATAATTTCACCTTGTTTCCCTGTACCAGGAAAAAGAACAGAAAAACCAGTGACTCAAAACACATTAATAAAGAAGCCTGTGGGTGTGGTAATTGACCCTACCCTTTAAAAAAAATTAAAATGGTGCTTTAAAATTGGGCTGCCTTAAAATTTAGAGATTATTATAATCCATTAACAGAATGGAACACAGTGATTATTGTTCTGTTAACTTACTATTAGATGCTCAATTTAACCTTTAAAGAGATAGGGATTCGCTTGACAAAAGCTTGGTATTCCTTAAATTCTCAACTTTAACTCAAGCATGTACATACATATAGTCAAGATATATATATATATATATATGTGTGTGTGTGTGTGTGTGTGTGTGTGTGTGTGTGCCAATTGTGGTTGATTCAAGGTGAGGAGTTATGTAATGTAGTCATGGCTTACTGCTGTTAACTTTCTGCTGGCAGAGCAACTGGCTTTACATGTAGGCAGAATAATGTAGAATAATGTTTGGAACCTGTGGAAGATGACTTTACAGTAGCTCTGACACACTTTTTCCCACCTTAGCTTGCTAAGCCTGTGTCAAAGGCAAGCTCAGCAGGCACAGGCAAAGCTGGAGTCAGTGTTGGATGGGTGCAGATTTGCAAGCACATGCTCAAACGTGCGAAAATTGCTCTCACGTTACCTTAAAAGCTTCATAGTCTGTAATACTCAGAGAGGAGAACGATTTCAAAAGCTCATTACCCCCCACCCCTGCCCAAACTCACACACACACACACACACACACTGTAACTCCCCCAGGGTTTAGCACCTGGCCTTGGCAGTTAGAAAGAGGTTAGTGCATTCTGTCCTCTGATTGATCCTGCTTCGCTTCCGTGTTTTCTTCTGCCAGTGTTGGCCGAGAGGCGCGTGTGTGTGTCGATTACTGATGACCTCGGTTGGCACTCACCATCCACTCCCACTTCTGGCAGTCAGGAATAATGAAAGTTAATACTGACTACGGATGTAACTGCTTCAGGTTACGTGAGCTATGGATAGCCAGGGCTCTTGCTCAGAATCAGCTCAGCTCCAAAACATAGTAAAACACAGCAGAAGTAGCACTTCTACATGATTGCATTGAAAAATGTAATGAACTAAATGTACTTCATGCAAATATACACATCATTTCTACATGAGTAACATATTATCGCTGTCCTAAGACATCTTTGTCCCAAAATCTCCAAAAGAATGGCTTTGTAGGAGAAGGTAAAAGGTAACTTACCTTTAATCTACATCTACACACAAGTACAGTGGGTAAGTCTGAGAGCACAATGAAAATCTGGAAATAAAAAAAACAGAAAGTTCAAGAGTTTTGAAAAAGTAAAACAAGAAAAAGTTATGATAAGTTAAATGAAGACGATATATTGAAGATTCTGCACTATTTCTGGCACGATTCAAATTTAAGTGAAATTGTGAAATTGGCCATGTTAAGGCCATTGTACAAGAAGGTCAGTGTTTTTTTGTCCTATTCCTTCCACTGAAGCTCGCGTTCAGACAACTCTCAAGTAGATTTGATCTGCTCATCAGAGGCTTTTGCACAAACGTATGAAGTCCATGCCAGCTCGAGTGCACACTGTTGTTAAAGTAAAAGGATCATACCAAATACTAAGGAATCCAAATTTAAGTAAACATTTAAAGATTCTACCTATCCCTCATATGTTATACTGATAATTTAATTTGTTATGAAATATTTTGTATTAAATTAGAAAAGAATGCAAAAATAAAAGCAAGTCTCACTAGTGGTCTCAGACTTCTGGACCCTACTGTTTATAATGCAGTAAACAAAGAGATTCACTTAATGACTGTAGTTTCTTCTAGACAACAGTGAAACCAGATGGAAAGACAAAGGAAACTTTTACCCAAGTCTCTTGCGCTCTGATATTTCTGTTGAGAAAAAGAGCCCTATAACCTCACATGTGTTTCCTCTAGAGTTTTAGTAGAGATCACAAGAAAATCATACATGGTGCTCAGGTTTGCCAAGATAAAACTGCGAATGTTTATCTGCAACTAAGCTCTCATTTTTCCTTCATCCCTCTGGTATCTATGTCTTTTTTGTGTGTATTGTTATTTCTTTGTTAAAGAGGAATTCCATCAATTAAAAAAATCTGGATAACTAAATAGTTAACATGTAAATGTAGTGGTTTGATATGAAATATTTTGTTCTAGAAAAGCCTACAGAGTCAGAATTGTTCACAGTGTTGGTGATAGGAACCAGACATCTGAAGCGTTTAATGCCTTTAAAAGCATTCAAATAAAAAAAAAAAGTAAAATAAGTTGAATGCATTACTTTTTTCAGCCTATTGAAGTTCAGTCCTGGCCCTTTACGCATGCTCATTAAACAGCTGGTCCATGTGGAAAGCATAGCCACTGGCAGTCATCCACACATTATATCAGTTCAGCTACATTACCCGTTAGCTTTTAAAAAGCTCTGCTTCTGTCTTCCAAAGACAGAATGGTCATTTTACTGAAGGTCTCCTGCTTTCCTTAACCTTGCTGCAGGGCCTGCTACCTTCTTGCCACTTGGGTTTGTAGAGGAGTCATAAACTTCAGATGTGCACATGGAGTACACAGCCACTTTGTTTCCCCAATAAAAACCTGAGATTGCTTTCAGGAATGCAGCTGATAGGATCCAAATGCTGTATTATGCAGTGTTGGTCCAAAGCGTGGCTTAAGGATGAGGATTGTCGTCATTACTGCTCCTGGCTGCCTGCTCCACATTAGCTTTACGAGAGAATGCTCCTTCACATAGGAATTACCTAAAGCCAGAATAATTAGCTGCTCTTGCTACAGCGTCATAGACTTATGAAAACACACTTTAACTCTAAATTCCACATTTATGCAGTTTGGATACAAATGATAAAGAAAGCTTCTTACAATGTATGTTTTATATGAATAATTGCTTGTTTCTTGACAGTCTTTGTGAAAATTTTGTATTGGCATTTCTTTTTTTGTGTTGCAGTCTCATTCACATATACACTGTAATAACTCACTCTAAGCTATGACAGAAGTAAACCCAGGAGCTGTGCAATCAGTGTTCGGGTGACACTTCTGTTGTGGGACTCAACAGAGCAGATGCTCTAAACACCCTTTGCCGCAGCACTGCAGTCATTAGTATAACTGAGCAGCACAAGATCCTGACCTGCAAGAGAAACAGCCAGAGAAACAAAAAACTAATAAGACCTCCCCATACCACACCTCTAGTCCAGTGACAGGCCTGGCTTTCATCAATTGATCTTTGTATTCAACTAGTGAAATTATTTATAATTAGACAGTCAACATTCATCACAGTGTATGTAATAGTCCTATTGTGCCTCTTTCTAAAACTTGTGATTCAAGTGAACCTATCTGTACTTTTTTGTTTCCTTAGGCCCTCTGTCCTGCTCTGAGGGCTTCACAGAGCTCGGTTATTACAATGGCTCTGTGTCACAGACAGAATCAGGCTTTCCCTGTCTGAAATGGACTGAATTCCCAGACTATATGCTGCAGTACCCAAACAGAGGGCTGGGCCATCACAGCTACTGTAGGAACCCTGACCGCGAGGTGAACCCATGGTGCTTCTTTAGACAACGCTCTGGAGCTATCGGCTGGGCCTACTGCGACTGCCACCAAGGTGAGGGCTTCTGGTTTGATGTTTCACAGGCTTTTATAGATTGTATTTGGACTTTTTATTTTAAATAAAAAAACAAAACCCCGTCTAACCTCAGCCAGCAAAGCCAGTCTAACTTTAGTCATCAAACCTAGTCTAATATCAGCTATCAAACACAGTCTAACCTCAGCCATCAAAGCCAGTCTAACCTCAACCAACCTCAACCATCAAAGCCAGTCTATCCTCAGCCATCAAACCCAGTCTAACTTTAGTCATCAATGCCCATCTAACCTTAACCAGTTGTCAAAATCAGACATCAAGCCTAATCTAGCTTAAGCTATGAAACCCTTAGCCTTCAAAGTCAGTCTAATTTAAGATGTTAATCCCAGTTTAACCTCAGCTTCCAATCCAAGACTAACTTCAGCTATCAAACCCAGTGTAACCTCAGTTGTCATACCCAGTCTTCCTCAGCCATTATATCCAGTCTAACCTCAACCATCAAACCCAGTATAACCTCAGCCCCAAGCATCAGTCTTTCAAATTTAATATTGACCCGATTTAATTTATAGTATGTAACCTGTTATTCTGGAATGGCTTTTTTTCTTTTTGCTTTTTTCCATCTTAACCAGGCAGACTAATGCATGTTAATTTAGTTCCAGAGTGGCTGTGGTTTGTGTGTGTCTGTGAATGACAGAGCATTTTACTCTCTGTCTGCTGGTCAAGGACTCTGTCTGTCCTCTCCTTTTATTGTATACAATCTGGCCTGTTACCATGCAGTGACTCTCCCTTTGATTCAGTCCATCTGTCTGGCTTTTGTCAGTGAGTGTACGCCTATGTGTTATGTGCCTCTGGCCTCCTTTGGGACGGAGTGTCCATTAGCAGTTTGCCTGTCTTTGTGCTAATCTGTCATCGCCTTCCTGTATGTGATGCTCAGGGCTGTGCTGGTGTTGAAAACTGTTTGCCTCTTCTGTGTTTGCTGTGATTATCCCTGTCTGCCTCTGTCTACCTTTCCCTCTCAGAGTAGTAATATTTTTCACAATTGAAGAGTAAGGATGTGTATGCATGTGTATACACTTGTGCATAAGCAGCATCTTTGTTTACTTGCCAAGCTTAAGGTACTATATGCTGTATAGCTCTAAGCTGCAAATAAAACACACTCTGCTATGCAATTATGCAGGTAATGACAGAGTTGATTTTTCTGTCTGTATCTCTTGTTTTTGTCTGGCTGTCATCAGAGAAATACTAGCTGCTTTTTGAATCACCAATATATTTAAGTTTAAATTACTTTATCCAGGTGCAGCCAGGCTTATGGGAGGCCCATCCAACAAGAGCGGTCGACTGGAAGTTTATCTGAATGGTCGGTGGGGTGCAGTGTGTGACACACACCTGACTGACCGAGATGCGAGTGTCATCTGCCGGCAACTTGGGCTGGGGTAGGACATTTTACATTCAGTTCTGGGCCTTTGTCTGTGTGTTCTTTTACAATGTTTTGAAACACCAACAGCCCTTTACATTGTGTGAATATTACATGATGAATGGACCAACAGAAACCAACAATCTAAAGTAATTTTATATTATCCTGCATTAATGTGATAATGTTAATTAACATGCATTACAGTATGTTCTGTACTACGCTTGTGTTACAAGGAGAGACATGAGACGGCATGTAAGAGTGATTTGTCTTTATTATTGGGGTATTTCTTCATGATCTCATAGCGCTCTGTCCATAACAGGAGTCAGGCATATAGGGCAATCCAAGATACACTATATTTCCAAAGGTATTCACTCACCCATCCAAATCATTGAATTTAGGTGTTCCAATCACTTCCGTGGTCACAGGTGTCACACATCCCTCCAGTACACTACAAGAACCGTTGAGAACTCCAAATCCCAGGATCCCTCTGAGAGTCATGTGACAATCACACCACACTGCTCCACTAGTCATCTCTGCTTCAGATCACCAGAGTTCTGATTACAGACAGCTGTATCCCATTAACCACCTGTTTTTAGCTCAGTTACTCTACTACACTTTGCAAAGTATTGTGTCCGCATGTGCTTACTAAGCCTTCTATATCTGTTTTGCTACTTTGTGTATGCCCAGTTTTTTGTCTCTTCTATTGCCCCTGTATTGTTTGATTTCTCCTGTCGGTATTTGAGCTTGCTTCCCGTTTTCGACTTCGCCTTAGCTTTGCCCTTTTGTTTATGTCTGCTCTGTTTGGGGTTGACCTCCGCTGGTTCGACTTCCGTGTTTTTGCCTAGCCCTTTTTGTAATAAATATTTTGCTAAGTTTTACCTGCGCCTACCTGTTCTGTACAGAAGCCTCACAACAGGTGTATAAAACCAAGCACCTAGGCATGCAGACAGCTTCTACAAACATTAGTGAAAGAATGGGTCGCTCTCAGGAGCTCAGTAAATTCCAGCGTGGTACCGGGATCGGATACCTCCTGTGCAACAAGTCAAGTCGTGAAATTTCCTCATTACTAAATATTCCGCAGTCAACTGTCAGTGGTATTATAACAAAGTGGAATTGATTTAGAGTGACAGCAACTCAGCAACAAAGTGGTAGGCCACGTAAAATGACAGAGCAGGGTCAGCGGATGCTGAGGTACATAGTGCGCAGAGGTCGCCAATTTTCTGCAGAGTCAAGACCTCAAAACTTCATGTGGCCTTCAGATGAGCTCATAAACAGCGTAGAGAGCTTCATGCAATGGGTTTCCATGGCCAAGCAGCTGCATCCAAGCCTGACATCACCAAGCACAATGCAAAACGTTGAATGCAGTGGTGTAAAGCGCCGCCACTGGACTCTAGAGCAGTGGAGACGTGTTCTCTGGATGAATCACGCTTTTCCATCTGGCAATCTGATGGACGAGTCTGGGTTTGGCGGTTGCCAGGAGAACAGTACTTGTCTGACTGCATTGTGCCAAGTGTAAAGTTGGGTGGAGGGGGGATTATGGTGTGGGGTTGTTTTTCAGGAGTTGGGCTCAGCCCCTTAGTTTCAGTAAAAGGAACTCTTAATGCTTCAGTACCAAGAGATTTTGGACAATTTCATGCTCCCAATTTTGTGGGAACGACGTTTGTGCCCCTTCCTTTTCCAACATCACTGAGCACTAGTGCACAAAGCAAGGTCCATAAAGACACGGATGAGTGAGTTTGGCGTGGAAGAAATTGACTGACCTGCACAGAGTCCTGACCTCAACCCGACAGAAAACTTTTGGGATGAATTAGAGTGGAGACTGCGAGCCAGACCTTTTCGTCCAATATGTGTCTGACCTCACAAATGCGCTTCTGGAAGAACGGTCAAAAATTCCTATAAGCACACTACTAAACCTTGTGGAAAGCCTTCCCAGAAGAGTTGAAGCTGATATAGGTGCAAATAGTGGGCTGACATCATATTAAGCCCTATGGATTAAGAATGGGATGTTTCTCAATTTCCTATGTGTGTGAAGGCAGACGAGCGAATACTTTTGGCAATATAGTGTATACATAACACAGAAATCCAAAAAACAGTTAGAATGAGGAGAAAGCATTCTCTTAACAATGGCACTCACAGGGTAGTGGTATGTTAGTCAATGTTGTGCTGATAAGAGTCAGGCAAAGCAGCGCTGCTGGAATTGTTAAACACTGAGTACTGTATATACAAGCTAACAAGACACAGGTGAGCCTAATGACAAAGATAATGAGCAAGCAGAGCCATAGCTTAAGCCACATGAGGAACTGAAACCAAGACAAGGATTCCATGACAGTTCAGAGGTGGAAATTATGTCTAATAGCATGTCCGTTGTTGTACAGAGAAATCGGCACTGCCCTCCAGCACTCCTACTTTGGACCTGGTTCTGGACTCTTCCATTACGAACGCCTCGGCTGCTGTGGCAATGAAAACTCGTTGGTAGAATGCAGAAACAGGAAGTTTGTCTCCGGTGATTGTAACCATGGAAATGAAGCTGGAGTGGTATGTGCAGCACCTGAAGGTGAGACAGCTTTCTATATATTGATTTTTTTTAATAATGCACATTTACAACCTCTAAATATAATATTTCAGTAAGAATGGCAAGAGTAGTGCATAATTACACAATAGGAAAAGAATTTAAAATGGTACTTTTTAAGACTATGCGAACTGTAGTCATGGGGACACTATATTTCCAAAAGTATTCGCTCATCTGCCTTCACATGCATATGAACTTGATCGACATCCCATTCTTAATCCATGGGGATTGATATGGTGTCGGCCCACACCTTTGCAGCTATAATAGCTTCAACTCTTCTGGGAAGGCTTTCCAAAAGAAAGAATTTTTGATCATTCTTCCAGAAGCAGATTGGTGAGGTCAGATACGAGACGAGAAGGCCTGGCTCGCAGTCTCCGCTCTAATTCATCCCCAAACTGTTCCCACAAAGTTGGGAGAATGAAATTGTCCAAATTGTCCTTTGCATCACTGCTTTCGACACTTTACATTGCACTTGGTGATGTAAGGCTTGGATGCAGCTGCTTGGCCTTGGAAACTCATATTTAGTAGTGAGGAAATTTCACGACTAGACTTGTTGCACAGATGGCATCCTATCTTGGTACCACGCTGGAATTCACTGAGCTCCTGAGAGCGACCCATTCTTTCACTAATGTTTGTAGAAGCAGTCTGCAGGCCTAGGTACTTGGTTTTATACACCTGTGGCCATAAACGTGATTGGAACACCTGAATTCAATTATTTGGATGGGTGAGTGAATACTTTTGGAAATATACTTTATACTGTATTTTTTTGGCTCTTGTTGGTATGTTAAGGATTAAAGTGTGTCAGCTTTGACATGCTCAGTTGCAATATTACATCCACACACACATTATGACTTTTTCAGTCTAGCCACTCTGATCAGAGGACTTCAGAGAGGTCTAGTGGCAGAAACACTGTGTAAGCACACATGTCATGTGTTTGTAGAGGAAAAGAGAGGGGCAAATAGAACACAGGCAGGTATATTTAGAGTGGGCTATGAATGTTTCACAGGAACATTAGATGGCGTAGCGAAACCAGAGAAGTCTGAGGCCCTTCCAAAGAGTTATCATTTTCACCCCAACATGCAAACATACAACACTGTTTGGAGGACTCGATATAGCACATGTTATAGAGTGGGGTAGTGTGTTCTGGCATGTGTATTGATGCTGTATAGTCTGCATAGATATCTACTACTTAGAAAGCATGCTTCAAAAGAATCAGACTCTGTACAAGGAGTGCCCAAACTTTTTGTCATGTCAAAGTGCAATGTTTGTTGCAGACCAAAGGGCAAAGGGCAAAAGAGACAAAACACTATACAAATAAAGCAGGTGGATAGGTTTCCAATTGAGTTTTTAAAAATGTGTTATAAAGCAGGTGGATAGGTTTCCAATTGAGTTTTTAAAAATGTGTTATAACATTAAGTTATAACACTGTAATTTTTGAGTACTTAAAAAAATATTTAATAAATTGTATAGTGTAGCAATATATTTGCCCTCTCATTGGGTGAAGGAGTGAAGCTAGGGTAACTTTCTGGCTGGCCAAATCAAACATGGGCCAGCCTTGGCCTGCAGACCACACTTCAGGCAGCACTGGTCTATACTAATGCACCGTACCTGTGTTTACATTTCAATTAAGTAAATTGCATACTCCTATGATCTTTGTTGATAAGACTGCTTTCCCGCTCTCTCTTTTAGGCAATGGCACCCCCTTGAGGCTGGTGGGAGGTTTGGAAGAATTTGAGGGGCGAGTGGAGGTGTATCATAAGGGCAAATGGGGCACTATCTGTGATGACCAGTGGGATGATATTGATGCAGAGGTAGTCTGTAGACAGCTGGGTCTTGGGTAAGAGGCATTACTTTTACATGCGTGAATTTAGAAGTACAACCCCATTTCCAAAAAAGTTGGGATGCTGTGCAAAATGTAAATAAAAACAAAATGCAATGATTTGTGGAATGATTTGAAAATAATATAAAGACAACATACCAAATGTTAAAAGAAATTTTATTGTTTTTTGAAAAATGTATGCACATTTAGAATTTAATGCCAACAACACATTCCAAAAATGTTGAGACAGGGGCAACAAAAGGCTGGTAAAGTTGTGTAATGCTGTCTGAATACAACTGGTCATTAACATGATTGGGTATAAAATGAGCATCCCAGAAAGGCTGAGTCTTTCAGAAGTAAAAATGGTATTTGCTGGCTGTGATCTTTGCGCCCTCAGGTGACACTGCATTAAAAACAGACATGATTCTGTAGTATAAATCACTGCATGGGCTCAGGAACAATTCTGAAAACCATTGTCTGTGAACACAGTTCATCAGTGCATCCACAAATGCTTATTAAAACTCGAAAATGCAAACCAGAAGCCATATATAAACAGGCTCTGTAGTACTTACCTGGCAGGGGCGATAGCATGACCACAAAGGTGGTTCACCCAAGGCAAGGCTCTGCCATTGAACTTGGGTGGTGCTGACTCTTGTGAATTCCCCAAATGCAGGAATCTCGACTGCATAATTTCTGGTAGTGGGGGACTGCATACGCGCTCTCCGCTGAAAATTGGCTGCTACATTTCCTTCAGGATCAATAAAGTATCTATCTATCTATCTATCTATCTATCTGTCTGTCTGTCTGTCTGTCTGTCTGTCTGTCTGTCTGTCTCTCTGTCTGTCTGTCTGTCTACCAACCTACCTACCTATCTAGGAAAAGACTCTGGGTGCTAAACTGACCTGCCGGCAGTCCAAAACTGTAACCTACTGTAAACATTTGGCGCATTATTAAATGTAAAATACCACCAATTAGACCCCGAACTGTTGAGCAGCTGAAATCCTATATCAAGTAAGAACGGGAAAACATTTCACTTACAAAACTGCAGCAGTGTCTCCTCAGTTCCCACACACTTACAAAGTCTTGCTAAAAAGAAGAGGTGATGAAACACAGTGGTAAACAAGCCCACCGTCCCAACTTTGTTGGAACATGTTGTTGGCATTAAATTCAAAATTGGTATATATTTTTCACAAAAACAATAAAATTTCTCGTTTTCCACATTTGATGTGTTGTCTTTGTAGTATTTTCCTTTAAAAATATGATTTACATGATTTGCATATCATTGCATTCTATTTTTATTCACATTCTGCACAGCGTCCTTTTTTGGAAATGGAATTGCATTAATAATAACATATCACTTTTGTCAGCTTTAATTAGCTTTTCAACACAAACTGATCAGCTGTTCGACTATGCGCCCAGTAATTAAATTTAGTGCATACACCTAAAACTTTGTGAACCATCACTGTCACCGGCATATACTGTACTATACAAAAGACATAGGCTAACATTCATTTATTTAATCTCAAATTAAAACAGTCATTAATTTATTCATTTTTCAGTGTCAGGAAAAAAGTATATATGTAATATAAAATATATATTCAAAAACAGTACACAACAAAAACAGCACACAGACACCTCAACAAACTATATCCACCCTATGCCTTTGTCATGACTTCCATTCTTTTTGGGAAACTTTGGGAAACACCTCCAAAGTTCAGTCTTAGAAGTTGGTTGCATTTTCTGCTTCTCAGGATCCAAGTAGTACCAAACGCATTAAGTGATATTGAGGTCTGGACTCTGCATCAGCACCAGCCACTACTTTTTCGGGATGTAAATTTCTTTTTCACAGTAACGGCTTATTGACAGCTACACATTCTTTCAGACTCATAGCATTGAGTCTTCTCACAGTGGAAGGATGGACATAAACGCCTATGGATTTTTTTTCTCATCTGAAGCAAGTGTTGAGCTTCATTTTCTCCTTTTTTTTAGGTTCATTTTAGGTTCATTTTTTTCTGATGCTGACTTTTTTTTGGGAGTTCCGATTTCTCCTTATCTTTTCAGAACTTTTTAAACTTTTGGAATTCTCCCCTTCCTTATCCAAGTCAATTATCTTATATCTAATCATCTCAGATAAATGGATAGCTTAAATAGTTAAAATGTTTATGATGATAGTTTTGACTAGGAATTATATAACTGAAGGGCGATTTCTGATTTTACAGAGTACTATTTATGACATTTTTATCATTTAAATATAGCATTTAAGTTTTATATTAAATTTTGAGTAAACCTTTATCCATCACAGATCCTATGAGAAGCTCTGACTTCCATTTCTCATTCCTATACCTTAATAATAAGACAATCATTTTACACTTTTGTCCATGTAATCACTAAATAACAAGTGAATAATAAGGATATGGAGGACCGTGAAGTCTAAGGGGTGAATAATTTTGATAAAAGAAATGAACAGTTATGGGATATATTACAGGGGAGATCAGAACAAGAGCACACACACTTATGCTGAGTGAACCTTATTAATATAGATGAAGTGGAGGAGTGCATGAATAATCGATGGGTTTGAGTGTGTGTTATGTTAAATGAGCATGCAGATAGAGGGAGGAAGAGAGAGAGAGACATTCATTCTCCTGCCCTTTGGTCTCGCTCACCGTCAGAGCACTCAGAGATAAGAGCAAAAACATAATGCAAAACAAGCACAATTCAGTTCTGTCGTCTCCAGTCTTCTCCTTCACAAACATTGTTTATAGGTTTTAGTTCATTGCTTCATTGTATTTTAGATTTTATTGATTGTGCACTGTGTTGGGAGTTAAGTCTGTATCTGTGTGTGTGTGTGTGTGTGTGTGTGTGTGTGTGTGTGTGTGTGTGTGTGTGTGTGTGTGTGTAATGGTGCGTTCAGGGGTGTGCCGAAAGCATGGATGTGGTCTCATTTTGGCCAGGGCTCTGGGCCCATCTTGCTGAACAGGGTACAGTGCACAGGAAATGAGCTTTCACTGGAGGAGTGTCCTCATATGCCCTGGGGCCAGCACAACTGTGACCACATGGAGGACGCTGGTGTGTCCTGCAACCCATACACAGGTGAGCAGCACAAGTATATCTCAGATATGTGCTGAGTGTCAATCGATAAAACCATTTTGTAATTTTTTATGATTAAAAAATGCCAGCTATTGTTTACATTATATGAAAATGTCATGAAAAATGAGCCAAAATATATGGTCCAAAGTTACACATGAATTTTACACAAAATAAAAAAAAAGAATCTTGTTGCATTAATTTACATTGGATTTTTATTTTTTTTTGCTTTCTGTGGGAAAGATACAGTATCATTTTGGATATATGAGATTTTGTCATTTGTGATTAATATTTGACCACAATATTTGACTCAAAAAAACTTCAGACAGAGGACCCATTTTCTGAATACCCAAGTCATGTCAGGAGTGTGTTAGATTAGGAAAAGCACCTTTATTTATGCATCTGAATAAGGAGCACAATAATAAAGTCTAGGGGTTAAACTGTGTGTGTAGATGGTGTGCTGCGTCTGGTGGGAGCAGATGGACCGTGGGAGGGACGCCTGGAAGTGTATCACTCTGGGGAGTGGGGCACAGTGTGTGATGACAACTGGACCGAACGCCATGCCCAAGTGGTGTGTCGGCAACTTGGATTCAGGTGGGCATGAAGTCTCTTGGCTTGCTTCAGTCAGAAGACTAAGACTAAGTCTAAAGCAGTAGTCACCAACCTCATCTGATTCAACTAATGTATGTCTTTAGAAGAGTCTGGTAGGCCAAATTACCTAATTTTACACTTCACATTTTTAGTACCTGTATGTCATCATTCGAGGGAACTTTATTTATCACATGTGCTTTTAAGTTTATCTATTAACAAAAACAGGTATCTTAAAAACTTAATGGTTAATAGACCAGCATAAATGCTCTGTTTCTTTGGAATTAAAACCCTTTGCATTCATTTTAAAAGTAAAGAAAGTTTTGCCCTTTCCTGGTAAGTTACCATTTTGGAGATACTTGTATTTTGTTTTAAGACATGGCCAATTTTTTTTCTCCTGTAACTAATTAAGTCTAAACAAGCTGACAGTACATGTCTTAAGCAAAGAAACCAGACTTTTATGTGAGAACATGTTAGCAATAGGAATGAACTCTCTTAAAATTTAAATGCCTGTAACTCTGCCTACACTTCGATTCCTCACTCTCAGAACTACATATGTCAAATGTTAGTTTTGTACTAGTTATGAAATAATTCATTAGTTCATAATTAATAATTATCGAATAAGCCTTAAGGGTCTTAACTAAATACAACCCCTTTTACAAAAATGTTGGGGTGCTGTACAAAATGTAAATAAAAGCAGAATGCAGTCATGTGCAAATCATTTAAACCCTATATTAAATGTTGAGAAATGTTATTGCTATTGTAAGAAATATTTGCTTATTTTGACTTTATTCCTAAAAGCACATCTCAAAAACGTTGGGACATGGCAACAAAAGACTGGTAAAATTGTGTAATGCTAAAAAACACCTGGTAGTTAATTGGCAACAGGTTAACAACATGAAGAAAAGAGAATCCCAGAGAGGCTTTCAGAAGATGGGGAGGAGTTCATCACTCTGTGAAAGACTATGGCCAAATAATGCAACAATGAAATAATAATGTTTATCAACGTAAAATTGGCAAGGAACTTGGTCCACAGTATAGTACATAATGTTATCAAAAGATTCAGAGAATCTGGAGGAATCTCTGTATGAGAAGGCCAAAAACCAATATTGGCTGGCCATGATCTTCAGGCTCTCAGGTGGCATTACATTTAATAATTGTGTGGTGGAAATCACTGCATGGGCTCTGAAAACCCTCTGAAAGCACTTCTGAAACCCACTGTCTGTGAAAACAGTTCGTTGCTGCATAACAAACGCAAGTTAAACTCTACCATGGAAAGAAGAAACCATATGCAAACAGGATCCAGAAACACTGCTGCCTTCTCTGGGCCCAAGCTCATTTAAAATTGACTGAGGTGAAGTGGAAATGTGTCCCGCAGTCCGATGAATCAAAATCTTTAATTCTTTATGGAAAAAATGAACACTGCATCCTCCAGGCTAAAGATCATCTGGCTTTCAGCACACAGTTCAAAAGCCAGCTACTATGGGGGTGCATTAGTCCACATGGCATGGGTGACTTGCATATGTGAAGGCTAAGTTATATATACAGGTTTTGGCAACACATGCTGCCATCCAGATGATGCCTTTTCAGGGAAGCCCTTGTTCATTTCAACAAGACAACGTCAAACCATATTCTGCATATATTACAACAGCATGGCTTTACAGTAAAAGTGTCCAGGTGCTAAACTGGTCTGACTGCAGTCCAAACCTGTCTCCCACTGAAAACATTTGGTGCATTATGAAAAAGAAAAAAAAAAAACGAGACCCAAACTGTTGAGCAGCTGAAATCCTATATCAAGTAAGAAGGGGGAAACATTTCACTTTCAAAACCACAGCTGGTCTCCTCAGTTCCCAGTTCTCAGTCTAACAACACAGAGTGCTGCTCACTGCCCCCTAGTGTGTGAGTGCTCACTAGTGTGTATGTGGTGTTTCACTTCACAGATGGGTTAAATGCAGAGGTGAAATCTCCCCGTTGTGGGACTAATAAGGATCACTTAATCTTAATCTTAATCTTAAAAGAACAGCTAATGCAACACAGTGATAAACGTATCCCCATCCCAACTTAAAATGGGCTTATATTTTTCAAAAACAATAACATTTCTCAGTTTCAAACTTTGATATTATGGACTGTAGATGATGAAACCCCTAAATTCCTTGCAACTGCACATTGAGAAACGTTGTTCTTAAACTGATGGACTATTTGCTCACGTAGTTGTTCACAAAGTGGTGAACCTCGCCCTGTCCTTTCCCATTATACCCAATCATGACCTGTTTCCAATTAACCTGTTCACCTGTGGAATGTTCCAAACAGGTGTTTTTTGAGCATTCCTCAACTTTCCCAGTCTTTTGTTGCGCCTGTCCCAACTTCTTTGGAACATGTTGCAGGCATTACATTCAAAATGAGTGAAAATATTTGCAAAAATGATAAATTTTATCCATTTGAACATTAAATATCTTGTCTTTGTAGTGTATTCAATTGAATATAGGTTGAAAAGGATTTGCAAATCATTGTATTCTGTTTTTATTGATGTTTTACACAACGTCCCAACTTCATTGGAAATGGGGCTGTAATAATACCCAGCTTGTGCTCTCGGTTAAGACAAGAAAAGTAATAATGCGGTTGCTTTTCCAGTAGAGGGCGAGCTGAGGTTGCTCCAGATGGTGCGTATGGAGAGGGCACAGGGCTGATCCTACTGGATGAAGTGACGTGTGAGGGGGGTGAGAGCTCCCTGCTGGAGTGTGAGCATGCAGAGTGGGGGCGTCATGACTGCTCTCACAGTGAGGATGTGGGTGTACGCTGTGAGAGAGCGGTCGACACCAATGACATTCCTGCAGTTCCTCCGGTCTCAGGTAACACGTGTGGCTTTTTATTTCTACTTTACAAATGACAGATGACAATCTCATGCCATGCGCTGCATATTTCTTCTGCTATATTTGCAGGCCCTCTGGTGCGGCTAGTGTCTGGAGAGAGTCGTAAAGAAGGCAGAGTAGAAGTCTTCCTTAACGGCCAGTGGGGCAGTGTGTGTGATGATGGCTGGAATGACATCAATGCTGGAGTGGTCTGCAGGCAGCTGGGCTTTATGTGAGTAGCTGATCCTCATTCACAATGCAGGAGAAAGCAGGGACGCATATGGAAACTGTGACATTGCGATAAATACTATGTGTTTTTTTATTTGTTTGGATCATTTACATGAAACAGACTTTATGCAAATGAGCTAAGCATCAGCCTATCAAATTGTTGATATGAGGTGCAGAATCTGCTGCAGGACCCAAGTTCTTTAATCATTGTTCCACTGTTTCTCTCTGTCAGTGGAGTGTCTAAGGCACGCTCCATGGCCTATTTTGGAGAGGGCCAGGGACCAATCCACCTGGACAATGTGAGGTGTGTGGGCACAGAGTCATCCCTGGGTGAGTGTCCAGCTGATGGGCCAGGCACACATGACTGCAGACACAGTGAGGATGCAGGGGTCATCTGCGATTACGTCTCACAGCCAGCAGACGACAGTGCAATGGCAAAGCAATCATGTGGCCTTAGGGCCAACACACAGCGCCGCAGGAGGAGGATCATTGGTGGTGACAAGTCACTAAGGTAACTGACCCCTTCTGTGCAAGAATATATAGAAGTATTTTCAGTTTGAAAGTAGTGTTAATGAACCTGGCCACATCAGTATTGTAGTATAATTGTACAAATATTACGGGATGCATGATGACAATTTTGACGATTTTTCATGTACATACATTGTTTTTTTTGCCTTCAAGGCCGACAAAAAGTCATATTCATATTCATTAAAATATTAATACAAAGTCATATTGATCACTTTGATTTTATCTTTGAAGTTATCATTAAAGTTTCAGCAAAGAAAATACTGTGCAAAACATGAAGGGCTTTTGTGACCTTGAGTTCCAGAAAACAATATCACCTGACTAGCAGAGCCACAATCCTTCCATGTGGGGAAGTGGAGAAGGTCCAAGCCTGTTTTTTCCTTCTAGCAAATCAATCAGCTTGACTACTTGACACGATGGGATTTACTGCCTTCTTTATTAGTGCATGGTGTGTAAATTGGATTACAGAAATCTGCAGCAAAAATGTGAATATAGATCAATGACTGCTCAGATGAATGGTGTCATCCAATCAGAGCTCGTAGTGTCTGCAACTTGTGAAAGAAATGCATTTAAGAATTACTCACGATCAGTCTGAATGCTTCAAAAGCATGTGTGCTTGCTGTGTAGAGGGGACTGGCCGTGGCAGGTCTCTCTGTGGCTAAGGTCTCAGTCCAAGAGGAACCATCCGCTGTGTGGAGCTACTCTCATCAACTCCTGCTGGGTTGTCACTGCTGCTCATTGCTTTAAGAGGTGAGAGAGTGACATCTAGTGGTTGTGTGTGGAAATATCCCGACCTTATTTAGTCTATCTGCAACAGTTTTTCCAAAAAAAACGCCCCTGGAGAATCCTTGTCCTGTGTATTCCCTGCTCTAACACACCTGATCCAACTGATCAGGCATTCAGCAAGCACTTTCTGAATTGAAGTGGGTGTTTTAGAGCAGGAAATGTGCAGAGTACTCCATCACCAGGGTCGGGAACAGGAATTTGTACAATGAAAGGCAATTCCTATAAATTAAATTAATTTTGATTTCCCTGACATCTGTGAATGGGAGCTACACCAACACATTCTCCCTTTACATCTCTCTCTGTCTCAGGTTTGGCAGTGATCCCTCACGTTACGTTCTGCGGTTGGGAGACTACCACACGGAGGAAAGGGACGACTTTGAGCGCACGCTTTCGCCTGAGCGCATCGTCATCCACAAAAAGTACCAGAGCCAGGGCTGGGAATATGATATCGCCTTGCTGAGGCTGAAGGGCACTGAGGGGAAGTGTGTGTCCTTCAACCCTCACACCAATGCTGCCTGTCTTCCTGCTCAGAGTAACAGGAGGGCCAAGAGACCTGCTGCTTGTGTCATCACTGGCTGGGGAGTTACAGGTAAACAGCATCTGCCAAATGTGATGCCTGCAACATGTTCTGAAAAGTTACGATGGGAGCAGGTTTACCAGTGATGTTCAGCACTTTTTCATTTCAAAACACTTAATAAACATTTGGGGACTGAAGTAAAAAATATTTTCTTGCCATTCTTGTTAAGTCTTCAGCTGTTCAACCTCACAGGTGTTTCATTAATATATTTTGCATATTTTCAGTGAGAGACAGGTCTGGACTGCAGGAAGACCAGCACCCACACTCTGATTACACACCCATGATGTTATAACACATGCCGAATATATGGCTTATCATGTCAAAATAGGCATGGAAAAAGATGTCATTTAGAAGGCAGAATGTTCTCATGATGTTGCTCATGTTGTGTTTAGTGTTAATGGTGCTTTCACAGATGTGCAAATTACCTACTAATTGTATTCCATGCCATGACAGACCCTGGTTTTTGAACTTTACACTGGTGACAGTGTAACAGTGGTCCTTTTCTTCTTTGGGAACACAACGTCCATTACTTCTATAAACAATCTGAAAGGTTGACTTGTTTGATCACAATGCACATTTCAACTGCACATCAGTCCATTTCATATGAGTTTAAACAGAGAAGTTAGTGGTGTTTTACACAGACTTTACGCAGAGAAGTATTACTTCAAGATGTTCATAGTCTTAATTTGCCCCATCCCAACTTTTTTGAAACGTGTTGCAGGCATCGATTTCGGAGTGAGCCTACAGTATGTTTACAAAAAACATTGAAGTTGATATGGTAAAACATTACATATTTTGTCTTTGAAATGTTTATGTTCAAATATACGTGTTTTCATCTTTACATACTTTGAAAGTGTGAAAGTGAGTTTGACAGAAGCTAAATCTTGTATCATATATGTTTTTATTAGACATTTCATCAAGTGCACGTTGTGGGTATAGAAGTAGTCACTGAAGCCCATCCCTGGCTGTACGGTTTGTCATACGCCCTCTACCACTTCCATCAAGGCGCCACAATACCGCTAAGTCTGTAAGGCACAGTAGCATTACTGGGGTTTTTAAAACTCTGTACTGTTACTGACCACTTTACTGGAAACTGTAACCTTGTAGGTAGACCTTGCAGAAATGTAGTTAGAGACTGTAGTTCATCTTTTTCCATGCATAACCTTTGTTACTCATCCTGTAGCCCTTCATTTTAGTGGTTGGTTTCTGATCACAGAACCGTTGTTAGCTGGACAGTTTGTGTGGTGGACCCAGCAGTGACACTGAGGTGTTTAAAAATCCAGCAACACTGCTGTGCCTGATATACTTATAGCAGGTTGAGGGTGGCTGAGAAATTCTGCATAGCAACAGGGCTACAGTCAGTAATAACACATGTACAAAGTCCATCCATATGGTAGGTACAGCTGATAAAATGAACCCTGATTGTAGGTACGTGCTATGACAGCTCAGCGTATCACACACCGTAAACTCTTTGCATTTCTTCCAGACTCAGAGTACTCTCGGACCCTACTGCAGGCATGGCTTCCATTGCTGCCTTCCTGGAAGTGTAAGAAACGCTACGGCAGCCGCTTCACTGGCCGCATGTTGTGTGCTGGCAGCCTGTCAAACCATCGTCGTGTGGACAGTTGCCAGGGAGACAGTGGGGGCCCACTGGTGTGCCAGGGCCAGGGTGGACGCTGGACATTAACCGGGATCATTTCCTGGGGTCATGGCTGTGGTGACCCCAGCTATCCTGGGGTATACACTCGTGTCAGCAGGTTCTTAAAGTGGATTGAGAAGGTCACCCTGACTCCTGCTTAAGTCTGAAGTTACAATGGTGATGTGGCTCATTCTTTGTTAATAAAATGTACTTAAATTATGGGACGCGGTGAAGAGGTGGCTAAAGTGTAGAGATGGGACAATAACACTTTTTCATTTCCGATATTGATATTGAAACCTTAAGTATTGACCGTTGCCAATACCGATCTTGATGCAATATTTTTTTCTTTAAACTCTGCTATGCTTTAAAATGAGCTGTTTTAAACTGAAGCACTTCACTCAAGATGAGCTACCGTGCCTGAACTACTCAAACATTCTGTTACCCCACAGGAAGAAATGCACATCTAACAACAAAACATCACACACTGTGAGTGTGTGCCATTTCAGGCTAGATTTTTACAGTATTTGACTGAATTCATTATTTTTTTCCCTCTAATATTTAGTTCTGATGATACTGGCTACAGTGATACCTGGTTTCTTATCAGTGCCATCTCTACTAAATTAGGGTTCCCTGTCAGGAGAGCTGACCTCTTTTTGCACATTCAACAGCTCATATACCATTTTTGCTTCTACTCATCTGCACTTCAAAAGCCATTAGGAAAGGGGTTATGACATATCTCAAACATGTGACTGACATTCTTGAGGTAGAAGCACACTGAATGTGCAGAATCCTTAAGGTTGAACTTGCCTTGATTGACAAGACTGTATATACAGGCTGTACATAAAACCATGTTGCACTAAACTGCATGCTATACTAGTGAAACACTTGTGAGAGTCTTTAATTTGTTTTTATATGAAACTCAGTATTTGTGAAGACTTTGTGAAGGGCTTCATGTGTCTGTGTGAAGGGTGGTGTCTGCATTAAGCATTAAAACTCACCTACATTCCAGGGCAGCAAGAACACTTTATTAGACATCGCCATAATTATTATTCAAACCTATCCCTATTTAGGGATACGATAATGTTAAATGTAAATGTACATGTCTGTCCATAGAAAAACATGTATCTCCAAAATGGTAACTTTACAGGAAAATATAAACAATGTTCATAACATTTAGTGCAAGACAGTATAAAGAGGTTTTATTTCAAGTGATTTTGGAGCATTTCTATTGATCAATTCATCATGAAATTTTGACAATTCAGTTCCATGTTCAAATGATGAAGATAAATAAAAAATGGACAAAAATGGAGATACATGTTTCTGGGACAGTGATGATATAAATGTATACATATTACATATGTACATATAAGCTGTGGCAAAACAAAATCTACTGAATGTAAATTGTACAAGTTTGTTTAATAATGTAATGTCATGAGAAAAATCAATGTGTTTACAACATGGATTGACATATTTGCCAGGTTTAATTGGTTTTAAGGTGCTAAGTTCACATATTACCGTGTGGCTTGATGGAACACCCAAAGAACAAACCCAGGACTAACCGTGAGTAACCAATACTCTGTCTTGAGATAAAGCCTGTTTGAATGGGCTCCATTTAAGGCTTAATATTGATCTGATCTATGAAGACAGTAAAGTGGAGAACAGTCATTCATTAATATTACACCAGAACTGTGCCGGAAGGCGCTGTGTACTGTATTACATTATCAGTCTTTGTTGCAGTGCAAAACTGTTTTTGTTGCCAAATAATGATTTTGACTTGTATTATTTATTTAAGTGACATGTCAGTAGCAACTATACTAAAATGTTATTCAATCACGAGACATAAATCATGTTCTGTGGAACTGCTCCTTCGTCAGTCTGTTATGTTGAACTTTGCAATGAGTCTAATTTTATTTACTGTCAGTGTTTGGTCATGTTACTATCCTCATTTGCCAACATACTTCCAACAGAGCCTAACTTCAGCTCTCTTGAAGGCAACAGACAAGCAAATAACAGCCAACTACAATGAAAACTGATCCTAGGGTGTGCCAGACTGATCTGTGTACAGAGTCTTTATTCACAGTGTTTATACATTTTCTTCCAAAAAGTGCCGCTGAGAAATTACATGAAAGAAAGTAACTGTGATTAGATTAAAAAGCAGTAAATAAAAAGGAAAAAGAAACCGAAAGAAGAGAAAAGACGCCCCAAAATGTTGTATTTTAAAGCACTGAGTCTATCATATGTTGTTACATGATGTTTCTTAACATGATACATGATGTACCTTTCTCTTTGTCCATCAAAGCAAACTGGCTTTAAACGTCACTGAGTGAGTGTGTGGCGGAACAACAGATCAGCTGATGGTGGCAAAGAACGTAGACTAGGCTCCAATTTGCGCACTTGCGTTCTACCTAGGCGGCCTAGCTAGTGCGTCATATTCCATCCGCTGAGAATGAAACGACGTAGCTTAGGCGCCCTAGTTAGGACAGAAGTGCGCAAATTGTAGCGCAGCCACCGCTCTGAAGCTTTCGAGTGCAGAGCCATCTTCCAGACCGGAGAGAGCGAGAAAAGGAGGGGGGGCACAGGAGCAAGAATTTGGGGGACCCCGGCTCAGATTGTCGGCTTTTTTAAGGCATTTTGGGATTCAGAACGATCAGAAGTAACCGTAGCGGGAACAGGACGTACGCCTGGAAATCAGGACTGAGAAACCGGTGGGAGATCGCGGGAGCAAACACAGTGACACGCTGTTGTAGAAGAAAGAAATAGGAGAGGGTATCTGTAGTAGTACAATCAAAAATACATAGCTAACCTAGCCAACCTAGCCATATTTGCCGGTGAACAAATGTCAAGCCTGTCTTGCGTGGTTGATGAAGTCGATCAGCTGAGCTTCGAAGCTTTGTTAACTTAAGTATCCAGCGACAATCACGACCTCACTGAATAAAGTAGAGCCGCGGAGAGGAGAGCGTTTGTTTTGAGAAGCTACTTGTGTGTTCAGCCTAGATTTGGGGAACAAGTGTTTCCTTCCTAACAAAGCTTTGTCAGCGTTAAAATTCCCTTAAATACCTTCTGGACTTATCGGAGAACATAAAACGTGTGTTGACAAGTCATATCAGCTCTCAAGGGTGTCATGAAACGCTTTTATGGCTGATTCGGATTAGCAAACTAGCCAGCAGCAGCTCCAAAACTATTTGCTAGTAGCTAACTAGCTAGCCGCTAGGAGTTAGCTAGTTCGCTAGCTAACCTAACTGGTCGTCTCTTGTCCGTTTGTTTTTCGTTTGAACAGTCTCGAAACCTCCTATACGAGGCATTCTAATATCGGGGAGTGGATTAGTTGATTTAAGCCGGTCGTGTTTACAGTAACCATAGGTCGTTGTTACAGGAAGGGCCTGTTTTTCTTCCCCCTCCTCACCGTTCGCTCGATGTTTAGCTCTTTATTTAGCCGCAGCTAGTTTCGCTAGCCGAAGGAAGAGCTATTGTGGGACACGGGCGAGAGAGAGAGAGAGAGAGAGAGAGAGAGCGGCTCAGCTGAGTGGATAAACAGGAGAAAGGGGGTCGCAGTGCAGGAAGAAAATAGTTAACTTTCTCGAGCGAGTTTGCAAACAGGTCCTCATCTCTGAGTAAGTACTTTCGTTTCACTACAACACTAACTGCATCGACAGTATGACTAGCTTGTAGTGCAGCATTTAGGGGGGTGGGGGGTGGGAAACTTGACAGCCCTCAGTGTAGGAGTCTGATAGCTCGTAAGGAAAGGCTTAGCTGAGTTACTCTTTATCTGCCATGCAGATTTGCTGACAAAAAGGTCCAACGCAACGAAACTTGAACATGTTTGTAACGTTAGTGAACGAGCCCTGGGATCAACTTACACAAATTAGTTCCTAATCATGATTATAATAGCAGAAATGTTCTTGCATTTATCTGCAAAGATGAAAAGTGTTATTCTACTTTGCTCTCATTGAGTCCAAGTGTAGCCCTATTGTCTGCTCAGGACAGAGCTTTCACTAGTTGTGCACATTACAGCTAGATGTTCGTCCTGTCTTTCAAGCTGTGTGTATGGGTCAGGGTTTGGAGTACTTATAAGATCTTAAGCAGTGGGAATACATTCCAAAAACATGGATTAACCTTACTTTAATGCAGCCTAAGGATCAGATGTGACTGTTGTGGTGTGGAGTGAATGGATGTGCTTTGACACTCGGTTCACGTTGTCACCATTAATAGCCCACATTTGACTGAAAAGAAAAGGCAAAAAAAAAAAAAAAAAGAAAGAAAGAAAGACTTGCTTTGCTTGAGAGACTTGGGAGAGTTTCCTTGCTGTGTTTTGGTTCTCTTCACCTCCCCCTCCCCCTCCCCCAGCTGCAACTTGCCCAGTGGAAGTGTGCTTCGCTCATGCAGGCTGCCTGGACTCCCTCTGTCAGCTGCGAGCTGTCCTCCCAAAGCAGCAACTAATTCCCCGTTGTTGAAGTCCTCAGCTTTTTTTTAATTGCAACCAGCGAATGTAATGGAACTAATGTTCGCCGAGTGGGAAGACGGAGAGAGGTTCTCCTTTGAAGACTCTGACCGTTTTGAAGAGGATTCCCTTTGCTCATTCATATCAGAGGCAGAGAGCCTCTGTCAGAATTGGAGAGGATGGAGAAAGCAGTCCGCTGGCCCGAATTCACCCACTGTTAAGATTAAAGGTAACTACAAAGCTTCTCCCCTGTGTTACGAAACAGTTTGTGTGCTCGTTGTCATTGTAATGTGAGCCCTCTCACTCCCTTGTGCCCCTGCCCTTACCTCTGACCTTAGAACAAAGCATATGTTATGAGTTGCTGGACGACACTGTCCCAAAACAGTCAAGTCTTTGGAAGTTGTTAACCGCCGGAGTGTGAAAGTCATTCCGGGAATCAAAACGCATGTAGAAGTGTGCCTGTAATTTGCCTTTAGAATAAAACTCCTTATCTTTTCATGTAGCCTGTATGAAAAGAGGACTAGAAGTTAAGAATAATCAAAATTCCTCGAATCTTGGCCACGCAGGAGTTCCTGGGGAGGGGGGGGCTGCAGTGCAGACAGTGTGTTCTGGGATATAGTTTCCTTAAAAAACTTCACATTTACTAACAGACTAACTCTGTCTGAACTTGTTGTCTTTGGAATACTTTACAAGGTTATTTTCAAGTATACAGGTGTATGTTTTTTTTTGCTGAATTTAACAAGTCATTCAGAAAATGATATTTGGCTCATTTGTGTGGGCTGGTGTTGCTGTGTACACTATGAATTCATCTTTTCTAATTAATTCAACAGGTTTTGCATGTTTCCACACTGATGTTTACCACATTTGTGAAGGCAAATGTTTTATGCACTTTTTTGATTGAAAATAGTTGTTAAGAATGAGTCGGTCATCGGTCAGCAAGACTCTGGTTTAATTGTATTGTTACTGAAAGTTCCTGGTGTTAGAGAGACTCTGACTACTCAAGACCCCGGTGTTGAAAAGTACTTCACTAGAGGTATTAAACAGGGCAACGTTAAGATTGTAAAAGCGAAGTTCTGCATTGTTGGAGTTTTGTGAGTAAAGGTGTGAGGGTAGTGTTTATTGGGTAAGTCAGTAAGGGGCTTTTTCTAGGCACAGGCCTTGTGGTGTTTGGATTGAAGGAGTGTTGGGGGTTGGGTGTAGTAGAGCAGAGGGAAGGCTGTAAAAAGAGCTTTGTCTTGGGCAGGTCAATGCCTCAGAGCAGGGTATTGTGGTTAAGCAATAAACCCCCCATTTAATGATTCTGCATAATGCTGCTGATCTTGTACAGCTTGCTCGCCAGACACCAAAATCCCCTCGTTTTTACTTGCATATGCTCTAGAAGTAGGCCTGAAGGTATTTCACGTGACCAAAGCTCCTTTTCTTTTCTTGGTGAAGGAATTGAGGGGACATTATCACTCAGTATACTTTATTTGGAATCTTGGGATGCTGTCCATCTTTATTCTTCGTCTGTTGAGTTACAGACAGTATGTTAGTGAGTAGTAGGGCATCAGACCTGTGTAATAAGAGACAGACACAGCTGTCTGCCAGCCTACTCAATGGGTCACCCTGGCTTAGTCAGCCTGTGACTAGATGTGATTATGCTACATGGCTTGGTGGATCCGAGTGAACACTCATTCACTCACACCTATACACAGTATCTGTTTCATTGTCTTCTACTGCACCACTTCTGGTGTGTCACATTGTCTTTTTATTTTAAATTTCACTTTAAGTGTGAAACATTCTCCCATTAAACATCCTTTGACAGACACAGGAGTTGGGGCCCATGTTATGATAAAATACTAATGTTGTGATACAGTAGTTCCAAAGGATCTGTTTAAAATGGTGCTGCAACGTATTAGTGAATTATGAAATTATTTCCATAAATCACTAATCAGTCAGTTATTAGTTCAGTTAATTGGGAAAAGAAATGGTGACATGATTAGTTTATCATTGTATTATGAAAGACATAGTGACGGATCTGCATTGCTCTTTAAGATGCCGTTTTAATGAGTGTGAAAGTTGTGCAAACAGTAAAAGAACAAATCATTTCCCTCTAATGATAAAGCAACACTAAATCAATTTTTCCCCTGTGAGGTCAGTAACATCTGATTTTACTTGATATTATTGACCACACAGAAACAGACTCCTTATCAGCTGTGTCAGACATGCCTGTAGCTCAACAGAGCAAAACAGCATTGACCACATGCACATGAGGCCAGCGTCAAATGAATCATCAAAACAAAACCGTAATCGTAATTTAGCTAGTTTTAATTCAGAGCCATTTGTCTCCGTGTTTGCACACTGTGAAATTAGACCTCTGCATTTAACCCATCTGTGCAGTGAAACACCCACATATATGCACACTAGTGAGCACACACACTAGGGAGCAGTGAGCACACTTGCCCGGAGCAGTGGGCAGCCCTATCCACGGCGGCCGGGGAATAATAGGGGATTAGGTGCCTTGCTTAAGGGCACTTCAGTCACAGACTTTCACCCGAGGGGATCGAACCAGCAGCCTTCCGGTCACAGGGCTGGTTCCCTAACCTCCAGCCTCTAGTTGAGATGAGCAGCTTAACTCATCCTCTCAGTCAATGTTGTTTAATTTTTGATTTAATGAATTATGAGAGTTAGCTGAAATGCGGACCAACACACTGTTTTTGTCTTTTGTCTGCAGTTTTAATTTCTTAGTTACTCACCATGCTGACCTTCTGCTGGCAGAGAAAACGTTGCTCACACGTGTGTGTTGTGATTTCATACAGTGCTCAGAGGTCTGTCTTTTTTAGATTATGTTTAAAGTGAAGGGTTTCCATATTTTTGACCCTACACTGCAGTCTCCACTATATTTTTCATTTTGTTTCATTTTCATTTCACCTTAAAATGGGAAGTGTAAGTGTTGTCATGCCAAATAAACGATAGCAAGATTCAGCACTAACATTTTTATTATTGATATTATCAGTGTAATTAGTTTGTTGTTGTAGTCCTCGTTCTAAATCTCCACATATGCTAGAAATCCCCATGTGTTTTGTATAGATTCAGACAGTATGTTGAACAATCCTTTTTAACAGAAATGCAATGCACTTTTTGACAAAGTGCATGGATACAAATCATATATATTGCTGTACTGTTACACCCTTACCTGATATATGGCTTTGCAGTACTGAGTGTTTGGCTGCCGGCAACACCTGTTTGAACTTTTGCCCGCTGTCTGCTGGAGGGCATGAGCAGGTGAAAGAGCCTTTGATGACTGCAGAGATCTCAATAGGTGATGATCAGAGTAGATGGCCAAATGGTGGTGTGTGTAAAAACAACCAACACATTCTAAACTACAGACTGAAGCCAATGGCACGGTTCCTCTTTGTTCTGGTCCCTACATATGGTCACCAGAGTTAGCTAGTGTGGCAGGAAGGCTGTCTTCTTGGCCTTAAGGCTATGGAACAGGCCTTCTCCTTAGGACTGGAGGATTTAGGGGCAGCGGCTAGAGTTGCAGGAAAACGATACATCTAAGGCCTGCATATTAATCAGCCACTGTATCCAGGATCCATGCTAGTCTGCCAGGTTGCAGCTCCCTTATTTTGTGCACAAAAAAAGAATTTCTTTCCATTAAATTTGGGGACCATTTCTACTTTCTCATTAGTAGTCTTACACTGTTGGCTCTTGCAATGTTGACATAGCCTGGAAAATGTACACTTTTTTCCCCTCAGTCTTCTTATCTTCATTCATATGGCGTCTTTTTTTTGTATCTGTTAGTTGCTAGAACTTCTGTAGATATATGCCTATACAGTGTCAGAATGTCTCATGTCATATGGACATGGGTTCACCCATGCATTTTGAGACATTACAGTAGCAGCAGGAGATATAGATATATATAAAGTAACACAGTATGGGATATTTTCCCTTTTGGTTTCTTGAACTCGTGTGTTTAAACTCGCAGGCAACCTTTTACAGAGCGAAGAGTCTGTTTTTCAGTGTTTGTGCTGGGCTTCAGTTAAGGTGTCAATATCTAGCGATGTTGTTAACGAACAGGTGTATTGTTTTGGCCATAGGCTGTATTGTTCAGCCCTTGTTTCTGGGAATGTTGGGTTTTTTTTGCTAGTTAATCCTGTGTGTCTTGGCTATGATGCTAGTGCCTTTTTCACAGCACCTTCTTTCTGTTTGACATGGTTTTCAATGTGCTAGTGTGCTTCACTGTGATCAGCTTATTGGCTCTGAGCACCTCTTGCACTCCAAGTTTATGGTATCTGCAGTTAAGTCCTTCTGGCAGGGCAAAAAATTGTTGGCTGTCCAGAAAGAAATCAAAAAGAGGGTTTTTAGTGTGTGTGGGTTTTTTTTTTAATGCCAGATAATTGAGTTGCTAGTTTGTACTTCCTAAGCATAAAGGGACAGCATGTTGGAACATAAAGTTGTGCATGACTCTTTTAATGCTGAATGTTCTCCAAGACTGAGGAGTTGGAGAAATTTAATGCAGATGAACATTACTCCTGCCCAAATTATCTAATAGAAGTCTAGCTATGACATGGCTGTGTTTTATGTGTGAAATTGAGTCAAGTATTGATGAGGCATTGTCTCATCCTACATGCTCTCGGGTCTAAAGTCACACAGGGCAGTGGATTACTGTGCCTTTGCCTCAAGCTTGTTTCCTGTCATAAGTGACACCCTGATGTTAGTGAGCGTTATTCAAAGTGATAAATTTAAGTACTTTACTACACTAAGTTAGTAGGGGGTAACACTTCATCCCTTTACACATCATTCAGTCTTACTGCTTTCCGATCAGTGTTCATATGTCTCTCGCTCAGTTTGAGCTGTTCTCTTAAGGATGGCAGTAGCATCACCAGGGAACTGTTAGATGGTTTTGCCACTTGGGAGCCCAAAGTGCTTGGAGAACAGTTTTGCATTCAACAAGCAGCAAACTAACAACAGCATATGTGATATAAGCAGTCACTGGCTGGAAAATGCAGGCACTGTTGCTCTCGCTGGGCACTAGAAACTACTTTCATTTTATGGAAGTCACATGATTTTTTAAATTTAATTTAATGTATTAATTCCTACATTTACATTATTCAAATAATGTTCTATTTAAAGTGCAGAGTTATTACAAAGTCCTTTTAATAGAAAACCTTTTGTTTATGGACAATTTGATTTAAAAATCTACATGGGATTAATTGCGGTTAACTATGAAAGACAATTCGATTAATAGTTTGACAGCCCTAATTAATACATTTGTTACATACATAATACATTGAGTTTTTTACAGACCTCAGCTTATCAAAACTCGTGCCTAAAGCCACAATTTAGGTATTGAAGCATAAACAGCTAGAACTGTCTTCTTTTCAGTAAAGTGATTTTTCAGTTAACAAGGAAGTCATTTTATTTTTACATTTTTAAACTTGACTCTCTTTCTGTTTCCCTTTTAAACATGTAATTTGTCACTCTGCAACCAATTGATTTAAGCTAACCTTGTTTTTGGGCTTCAAAAGCACTTGTGAGCCTACTTGTAGCTGTAGATCTTTTGTATTCATTTGTTATACTTCTTTACAGTCGCCGTTGGATTTAGTGAGGTTTGAACTCAGTGTTTTAAGTCAGGGGACATTTGAGTACAGGACCCCTTCAGGAAGCCGTAACCCTTCCGGATGTTCCGTGCTGGGACTTACTGGCAGCTGTCCTGCCCCAACTCTCTTTTCAAACCTCTGTATGTTCAGTCTGGCTTTGGGACAGAATAGGTTGCCTGAGGTCTTAAACCTCTCTTCTAAGGACTGAATGTAATGTAATTCAATTATTATCCTACTCTCCACCCTTCATCTCAAAAAGTTTGTCTGATCTACAGCCATCATTTGTGACTGCATTGTTTAGACAGCTTGTGTGATGCTGAAAATGGTCAGCTGTGATGCATATTGTGGCTTGGAAAAACGTAGTTTAAATGAGAGCAGTAGTTTTATTTTTGTCACCATGCCAGTGTGGTTCCTGCCCCCAAATGAGGTTATTTGATTGTTTATTTCACACTGTCAGTCTTGTGAGTTGCTAATGTGAGCCAGTACTCTTCAGAGAGTGGTGAGTAGTGCTTGTGGTTTTAAAAAATGTTTACTTGGTATAAACAAAATGTCCATAGTGGTGTCCATTGAATGCTTTTCTACTGTGCTGTCTAAGAAGAAAGAATTCCTTAAGCTATTCTTAGTCCCTCATTATTGTTGTATGAAAAACCTGTTCATCTGTACCTTCAATTGAAATGGCAGGTGAGAAGCACTCCTCAAATTTCTACTCTTGCCTCAGATGGACAGGTCATCCCGCTGGTGGAGCTGTCGGCCAAGCAAGTGGCATTCCATATCCCATTTGAGGTGGTGGAGAAAGTCTATCCTCCAGTCCCTGAGCAGCTTCAGCTCCGCATTGCTTACTGGAGCTTTCCTGAAAATGAGGAGGACATCAGGTGAGTTTGAACACTACTCATTGGCAGGTTATATTCAGAGGTTCTCTTGTTCAAACGAATACTAATGCAAGACTTTGGGTCTGACTTCTAGTCTTTGCTGCACTAAATAGGACCTTAAAGAGTTTCATACATACAATACATACATGGTTGTGATGTACAGTGCAAAAGCAGCTGTTTTGTTTTTCAAAATAGCTTTTAGTTGTTAAACATCATGCATGTATCTCTCTACCATGAATGTAATTTTAAAAATATTTTACAGGCTTTAAATACTTTGGATCTCTGGTTCCTATCGCCACGTCTGTGAACGTATTTGAATCAGAGTTCCACTAGCACATTTAAACTGTATTAAATAAGTTTTGTGTAATTCTTAACAATGTAAATATGGGAAAATTGTGAAAATGGGTGGAATTCCCCAATTTTAATCTTCTTGGGTGGACCAGGTTTGTGTTAATAAAGTAGAAGCATTTGTATGTTGGTGTTTGTCTTCTTCTGCTTTCCCACCTCCTCACTTTCTTTTTTTTTTTCTTCTTCATTCTCTCTGTAGGTTGTACTCTTGCTTGGCCAATGGGAGTCCTGATGAGTTCCAGCGTGGTGAGCAGCTCTATCGGGTGAGAGCTGTGAAAGATCCCCTGCAGATAGGTGAGAAACCTCATACTTGCCCTGCTGTGCAACACGTAGACTTTTTATCATTACCAACTTGAACATCGAAGGAACTGGCCCTTTTCAGATGAGATATTTAGCTCTAAGGCTTTTCTCTCTGCGTCCTTGAAAGCATTCCACACCAGTATGCTCATTTAAGTATCAGTATCACATAGTAAACAAGATTTACAGCTAACCTCCCTAGCTCAGAAAGAGCAAAAAAAAGCCTTAAGCACTCTGTTACATTGATCATGCTGGTTATTGGTGCTAACCTGGTCCCATCCCCACACTTCGTTTCACCTTCCTGAAGCACTGGCCTTTGGCACTACATTATGTGGTGGTCGTGCCAAACCCATCATTTACTTGGCCTGTTCCGCTCAGTGCTCAGCACATGGCTGGAGAGCTTCTCTGGTCTCCTTATGTCACTGCTGAAAATCTGTGCTCTTCTAAACACTGGAGTTGTTTCACTCCCAGTGTCTCTGGCAGGGCTAAATGTGAGTGTGGTGGGTTTGAACGTTGCCTTCGTGAATGAGTGTTATTGTTGGAGGTGGTGGGCTGCAGAGCAGCACAGGCTCATCTTCATGCAGCTGACATTGGTAAGGAGCAGTGCTGGCCCAAAACTGACCCTGCCTTTTCTTTCTTTCCCCTTGTCTCTTCTTTATTCTTCTTTACTTTCCCACCCATATGCTTACACACCAAGCCTAGAGAGTCGCAAAGCAGTGTAAATAGCAGAGGTGGACGAAGTACAAAAATCATGTACTTGAGTTAAAGTTAGGTGAAAATCCTCCAGCGTCTCTCTTGGTAAACCAGTCTTTTAATAGAACGTCATTAATTAGTGACGCTGACGTCTATTAAAATGATCATAAGCACAAAACACTGAAGGTAAACAGTTTCCATCAGGGAGAACCGAGTGGCTCTGAAATCACTTTTTACACACAAGCAAAGTTTCAGTTTAAGATTACTTTGTAAATATATATATTCTTTTACTGTATTCAGTACAAGTATATATATATATATTTATATATATTTATATATATATATATTTACAACTTTGTAAATATATATATTCTTTTACTGTATTCAGTACAAGTTGCATTTTGTAACAGCAGCATTCAGAATACAGCTATCTTTTATATTTTTAGGAGAAATCTGTTAGAGAAACACCTTTCTTTCTTTACAAGAAACACCATTGATGCTTATCAACTTTGATAAACTTATCAACAGTTTATCAACTGTTTTAAAATAATGACATCTAAACAGCTTCTTTACAAACCCTGGATTCACTGATAAATAACTGGCTCATTATATCAATTTATCTCAGTGTTACTGAACTATTTTGAGGGATGATGGAACTGAACAGTCTCCTCAGTAGTGGACATGTTCACGAGTGATAAGTGTAGTGTTGGTGGCAAGTAACCTACAGGTCATTAATTTAGGTTCACATAGCAACCCACTTCATAGTCAAATTTGCAAGGTTTTGTTACTAAGATATGGTGAATTGAATTCATGATACATCAGTGGGATTAAGGAAGCAGTACTAAAACCTGCTTTATTGGTATTAATGTAAATAATGCTTTCATTAGCTGCTGAGAACCTCTGTGCCATGATAAGGTAGTAGGCCCTGTTCTTCTTTATTAAAGTTTGTGTAGGTTTTTGTGAAATGCTTGAAAGGCCTGCTTTAGATCAGCATTTTAATGGACTTTAAGTCAGTGAGCCAGTACAAACAGAACAACCTCAGTGTTATTCACACTGTTATAGATTTACTTGTCTCTTTCGCATCATTTGTCACATTGCATGAACCAACCTCTGACTTTTAGATCAAAGATCTTCTGAGATTATGCTGTTAGAATTCCTGCTACAACTTCATCTATTCCTCAGTTAGGGATCCTGATTTTGGCTCATTGTTTAGTCTTTAGTCGATGTTTATAAACTTGTAGACTGTAGGGCCGTAACTAGGTTCTAAATTTTAGTGTGGTCTATTTTGCAGATATGTGGCCCACATCTCATGGTGAATAAACTAACAACAGAATGAGTAATACAGCAACCGTAAGCCTCTCCTTTAGGGTTTTTTTTTTTATTTTTGGGTTTGGTTTTTGCCAAATTATTGCTCCATTTTGTACCCATCCATAACCGTCTTTCATAAACTTTTTGACCCCAGTTACTCTGTTTGTCTGTTTATTTAATCTTTTAACTATTTCTGTCTTTGTTTGTTTTAGCTGAAAATACGTGTTGAAACATGCACTAATATAAGTGATAGTTTCCCTCTCTCTGTCTCTCTGTCTTTGCTTGTCTCTTTTGCATCTCTGTCTTTATTGATTACTGAAAAAGCACATATGAAACATATGTTACAGAAGGCTGTCCATACCAAACCCCAGCTAACGGGAAAACCAGCTACTCATACAGTTAATAAGACAAAATACAGTTTAATGTACCTGCAGATTTCTTAATAATATTAGCTACAGGATCTTATACCATCACTATGCTAGTTAACAGTGAACTTTCTGACATGGGTTGTAATATGTTATGAGTAGTTACCACAGTACAGCTTTAGATTCTCGTCTAATTACTAATATAGCGACTATGGAGCGTAAACTGTGCAGTTACTGGAGCTAGACTAAAGCATGGTGATTTAGCCAGCAACACTACGAGCAGTCCAAACAAAAAATAAAATATAAGGTTTGCATTTTACAATCTTAATGTGTGAATTGTGCTCATAAACTCTTAGTTATCTACATTTTTAGCATAGTAATGTTACATGTTAACTTAGCATGTGTGCTGCATACCTGGATATCTTAAGAAATCAAAATGACTCTGGTGCTCAGGGCAATGTAGCAGCACGTACAGAAATGAACAGAGCGAGCAGTCAGGTCTATGGCTGAGCCACAGCTGTTCTGAGGTCAGCTGAGAACCTCTCACTGCTCATTGGGTAGTTGCGTCGCTTTTTTTTTTTCCACACTGAATCTCATAAAACCCTTAAGAAACCTCCAAGGACCTCAGATTCCCAACGCTAGTCACGAACATCACAGATGCTGATTGCTGAAGTAATCGTGGCTAGCAACGGTTGCTAAGCAGTTATTGGAGGGTTGGGGAAAATAACAGAGCTTGGCAGATTTGATTGGTCACACTACAGTGACAGAACTCACAGTAAACAAATCAATTTTATATCACAAAAAAAGTAATAATAAATGTTGTGTCCCCATTTGGGGGGGATCTGTGTCACTGTGGCTGTGCCCTTGTGTTAGACTACTGCCTTATCATAACGGCTCCGTTTCTAAGCTTAATCTCATGAATGGAGAAAAGTGAAAAGAAAAAATCCTTCTTAAGCTGTCCTCATAGCTAGTTACAGCCATGCTGACGAGCCTAAAATCAAGGACGCAACACGTCATGGTATCGTTTATAAAACAGTTTGTTCCAGTTATGAAATCTGGTTCACTAAGCTATGTTCGAAGCCACTGTAAAATATTTGATGGACACACTCTTAAATGCATAGATGCACACTTGAACTGAAATGTGTGTTAATACACCAAGATATTAAATCCTGCTCCTTGAAAGGATTGCTAAACAAAGCAGCCAGGTTTATTCGTGTATATGAAATAAACAGCTAAATTAAACAATACTAAATACAGCCTACGTAATTGACTTTTTTACCTTATAACATGTGTTGAACAGTTTATTTATCGGTTAATTGGTTACTCATTTACATCCCTACCTGCAGTTGATTATGGGCATCTTTTACAGAAGCAGTCCTACAGTATTACACTCCCATTACACACACACACACACATATATATGCACTGATCAGGTATAACATTATGACCACCTCCTTGTTTCTATGCTTGTTGTCCATTTTATCAGCTCCACTTACTGTATAGCTGCACTTTGTTACAGACTGTAACTATAGCTACAGTTACAGACTGTAGTCCATCTGTTTCTCTGATACTTTGTTACCCCCTTTTACCCTGTTCTTCAGTGGTTAGGACCCCCATGGACCCTCACAGAGCAGGTACTATTTGGCTGGTGGATCATTCTCAGCACTGCAGTAACACTGACGTGGTGATGGTGGTGTGTTGGGGTGTGTTGTGTTGGTACGAGTGGATCAGGCACAGCAGTGCTGCTTTTACAGTTGAATCAGATGTTTTTTCCAAGTAATTCTGGGCCATGAAATTTACAGACAGTGTAAATTGCAACAGGCACTTTCAAATTATTCCAAATACTGAAAAATGAAAAAAAAAATAATAATAATTTGAGATTTTGTTCTGACAGCAGTGATATATAAATGGACTAGATGAGCAGATCACTAAAATTGTATTGTGATTTTGTTTGTTTAGTTATTTATTTACTTATGTGATTTGTCTGGTAAGGAAGGTTAATTCCACATCTCAATTTTTTGTGACACCTTACTCTAATTATGTAATTTATTCTAGAGGCTTGATGCTTTTTCCATCAGTGACTTTGTTTGTGCAAAAGAGTGAAATGTTTTGTGGCTGATAAATAACACTAATTTAAAATTTCTTGTGTTTGATTAATAATGCAAGCTTTTATTTTTATGGCTCAGATGATTAGTTCACATTTTAGGAGGCATTTAATAGAGAAATCCAAATAAATCTAAAGGAGCTCAAATTTTACACTCACTACTGTTTATGTACTGAGAAAAAAAGAAACTGGACTGTGAAAAAGTGATGTTTTAATACACTGGTCGATGCACTGACTGATTCAGAATCTCTTGGGTGCTATTAAAATCTCTCTTATTAGCTCATTAACCAAATGTTGCTGCAGTCTCTCCTGGGAGCAGCTGGAAGATGAATAAACTGCGCTCTCTAGATCTCAGCAGCACAGTATATCTGGCTATAGTTCTAATTATGCCAGAGGGGAACACGGTGAACCAGAGCAACATAGCTGGACTTTTCAATTCACATCTGCTGTATAACATCCATAAGAAACAATCCTCAGAGCTCATGCTACAATATGAGGGTTGTAGTAGCTGTAGTCCATACCCTCTCCTTTTCACTGTCTTAGGGGGAAAAGGCCACATTAGTGGAAAATGAGGTTAAGTAGTTTTTACCAGAATTGGATGTGACGTTTTGGAGCGCTCTTGCCCTGCTGGTGGCTGCGGAAAAGAGGAAGTGGGTCAGGAAAAGAAGGGGCTTTGGCAAACAGGTAGAGTTATAGGGAGGGAGAGTGAGGGGGAATGGAGTCGAGTTGGCCCTGTTGAATCAGGAACTTTGAGCTGAAACCACCCACTGCCCCCCTCTGTCTGAGCTCGCCAGAGGAAGGCTGGCTGTGCTCCAGTGGTAAAAGCTTTTGGCCAACCCCCACTCTCTTACTTCCTTGCATGCTCGTACTCATTCTCTCTCTCTCTGTCTCTGTCTCTGTGTCTCTCTCTCTCTCTCTCTCTCTCTCTCTCTCTCTCTCTCTCTCTCTCTCTCTCTCTCTCTCTCTCTCTCTCTCTCTCTCTCTCTCTCTCTCTCTCTCTCTCTCTCTCTCTCTGTCTGTCTGTCTCTCTCTGTCTCTCTCTCTGTCTCTGTCTCTCTCTGTCTCTCTCTCTGTCTCTGTCTCTGTCTTTGTCTCTCTCTCTCTCTCTCTCTGTCTCTGTCTCTGTCTCTGTCTCTCTCTCTCTCTCTCTCTCTCTCTCTCTCTCTCTCTCTCTCTCTCTCCCTCTCTCCCTCTCATATATGCACTCTGTCACTCTGCATATAAAAATAACATTTTTCATTTCCTGCAGTGTAATGACTGCTATTAGTTTTGAACATGCCACAGAATCAAAAAAATTAGACACCATCATGTCACAAAGGTTTCAGAATGCTTCTTTGGACAGAGATTGTAGAGGTGGTGTTCTTCTTCTTCTTCTTATTATTATTATTAGTATTATTATTAATATTATTAATTTAGACTGCATTTTCTAAGGTGCTGTTACAGAATGTGTCAGTTAAAGTTAAAGATTCCATATCATGGAAAACATACTATTTACTCCCCTGTCCAGCCTGTTTTGAATTTTCTGTGTCAAGATGTCACCGAAACAAGCAGATTTACATTTATGCACCTATTCAACCTCTAGCATTTTAGCCCTTCTCATTCACACTGAAGTTATAAAGAGTGTTTCAGCGGGCACTGCTTCTTGAATGAGGCACAATACAGGGCGGCCAGTCAGAACACCGATATCGGTTTTCAAGGAGCAGTAACAGAAACGGCATAAGGGATGAAGTGAGGTTGGAAAATGGTCACATAAAAATGATTACCAACTTGTTTTGGTGTGTAAAAACACAAAAACATCATAAGAGGATCTCAAGGAAAGACTAAAATACAAGAAAAATGCCCTTTAGTTCAGTTCAGCATCGTGGTTGTTCCAGGATATGACTAATAATAATGTTTTCTCAGTGACAGAACATGCAAGGTACAGGGTTAAGCAATATTACAAAAAATATGATTGAAAATGTTTTCACAGTTTCACAACTGACTATGTTCTCTTTTCAATCAAATACACAGTTGGTCAGAGTTCTTTAAAGTACTGATGATGGAATGTAATCTAATGTAATTTTCAATGGAAAAGTAAATAAGCAGAAATTGTTGTTCTAAAAATTGTTGTTCTTGTCATATTTCCCACCTCTACATGATATACACATGCTGGAAACAGCATAGACAAGCTCTAAAGTGCAGTGACTGTGTTATGTATGTGAGATGTGTAGACTCACTGTTCTCTTGTTTATATTCTTATATTACACAGGTTTCCACCTCAGTGCCACTGTTGTCTCACCCCAAGCTGGCCAATCAAAGGGTGCCTACAACGTGGCGGTCATGTTTGACCGCTGCCGGATTACTTCCTGCAGCTGCACGTGTGGAGCCGGGGCTAAATGGTGCGCCCATGTTGTGGCGCTTTGCCTCTTCAGGATTCACAATGTGAGTGCTGTTCCTCCATAGATTTGCAGATCAACTTCATATACTCATCTAAGCTCAGTTTTGTTATCATCATACGTTGGTTTTCTGCACCTGTCACTACAGATTTTGCAGTGATGTTGTATATACAATTTCATATCATATGTATTTAAACATCCATGAGTGATTTGTATAGCATATTATAATATAGTATTGTAATCTAAACTACTTTTGCTAGCCTTTGTTACTGTATCATGTTAGGTATTTGTGAGGTTATTAGTAGTTTTGCTCAATAGCTGGAGAGGGAAGCACAGCTAATGATATGAGCAATTTAGATATTATCAATAAATCATATCTTCTTGTCTTCAGGCAAATTATTTTAAAACTGTCCTGGTCCTGTAATCAATATAAAAATTGTAAGCAATTATATATCCAACTTTTTTTTTTCTTTCTTATTTTGTAGTCTGTTCTTTCACACAGGGTACATGCTTCTGGGTGGACTGTGCCTATTCCTTGACTTGCAGGCCAGCCCCAGTAAAGGCATATACAGTTCATCAGAATGCCCATCGTGTATTGTGAAAATTCCACAATACCATGATGATGATGAAAGAAAGCGTCATAGTGCACTACTAGTCTTTGACTTGCGTGTATCTCTATCAGTGTGCGGTTAAAGTGGGTGTGAGAGTGCTGAGAGGCTTTTGATTAAGTCTGAAGGCTCCCAGTGGAGCACAGAGGGTGGAGGCAGGGATCTGCTCTGTCCTGATATCCCCCTGTTGGAGGGCCCTGCTTGGCCAGATAGACCCAGCAGCCCAGGTCGTGGGTGGCTTTTAGTATTTGCGTGTTTGTGGGTGGGCTCCCTGTCTTCTTCATGCTTCAGCATGGGGAAATTGTAATGAGCTTATTTGGAAATAAACTTCCTCACACTTGCACACTTTGTTTGTTAACAGTGAATGCATAGCATAGTTTAGACGCTTGTCTGTATAGAAACACGGAGAGAATTACTCACTTTTAATTTATCAGATTGAATTATCTGATGCTTTCCTCTAGCTGAGAACATAATGTGTTCCACAGGAGTTTTTTAGACCCATTCTTGAAAACCTTCATCTTTTCAGATTCACTTGGTATATTCAGCTTAAGGCTCTCAACGTTACGTGTCAGCTTTAATATGTTATAACTGTAGGTAATCTTTGGAAGAATCAGTAGCTGTTTTGACTCCTGTCTTGGCGCTCCACATCTTTCTCATGGAGGCACATAGTTTTATTGAATTGTTCACAGCTACAGTGTGACTTTTAGAGCCACACAGGCTCCTATCTCGTCTTCAAAATTTAAGACCCCAGCGTTGACCTTTAGCAATCTGGTGGGTGAACTGTGAAACCAGCAATAACCCACAGATCTGGAGGTATGAGTCTTTCATTGCCATGACCTGCACAGGTCTCTACATAACACTATATACTGTGACTTGTTGTTTTTGATTATTTTTGAAGAGCCTTATTTATAAACATTTACCGCACAGGATGCAAAGATAGAATTGCAATAAATTCACTAATAGCATGTACACTTCAGTAGGGAATAAATGTAATTTTTTACTATGGTATTAAAGCAGTAGCGTGGGCTTGTAGTGGTTTTCACACCTTGTGGTTTGACTTTAGCATGAGTTGTCATGCTTTCTGCTTACATGTGCATTGCCCACAGTCTAGTCTGTGTAGGTTATGATTATACATAAAATTGCCTTCTCACACTGCATATGCACATTTTTCCAACCTTTTAAGTTGTTTTGTACCTAAAGATTTTGATTTATGACTTTGAAGAAGGGTCAGCCAAACTGATTGTATAGCTTGATTCTATTAAAAGACCTATCCTTACCTTATAAGTACCCATTGAAAATATTGTTAACCAAACCCAGTTGATTAAGCTTTGTAGAACTTTCCTAAATGTTTCCAGCACTGCTCAGTTTTTCTGGACCCGCACTTTTACCTTTCTCTACTTGCAAATTCCTGTTTGAACTCAAGTTTCACAACTTGAGCACAGACACACAAATGCGCTGAGACATCTCAGATATATTCTACATCAGTGGCTTATGGCACAGCCTCTGCAGAACGTTCTTTATTTCCTCACTGTGAGCCAAAGAGAATTAGCTCCTCTCAGCTCAAAGTGCGTCTGTCTGGGTCTCATTACGCATAGCGTGTTTGCAAATAACCAAGTTTTCAGTTTGTGGTGAAGAGTGAATGTGGGGGAGGGCAGTCAAGTGACTTTCTGCCCTTTAAAATTGCACCATATATCAGTAAGCCACAGATCATATGCGGTATCCTGCAGTGTGCTGTAATTAGGAAGTCTTAAAGCACAGCAATATAAAATTAATAATTAATAATAAAAATAATAATTAAGGTAAAATTAATGTAAGATTTAGCTGTATGCTCAATGGAAAAATTGGTGACATGCAAATAAGACACATCTACAAATTTGTGAATGTTTTTGTAGATAAAGACAGGCAGTAAAGTAAGCATTACACTAAAATGTTGTGTATAATTTACAGTATTTACTTGCCAGTCATTAAGCATACAAATATAGTGAATGCATGCCTGTCTTTTCCTTATTGAGTATTACTTATCTGTAACTGTGAATATGAAATAGGCACATGGATGATAGCTAGAAAATTTGGTTGTCATTCAAGATGTCTTAGATTCAGTAACATGTGTTGCCCATGTCCACTGTGGTCACTTTGTTTTTTTTGTTTTTTGTTTTTTTTTGTATTTTTAAATACAGATTGTCTTCTCATTCAGATAGTTAGTACTATATTTTGGCATATAATAACTTCCTGGGGGCCTTTTACTCCATTGCGTAGGAGTGGGTAGATTTTTCTTAATACACTGTCAAACTTGGTCTTTGCTAGTTTACTCAGAAATGCTACATTTGGATTACAGAGCTTTGCCTAAGAATCCTTGCTTAGTGCTGTAATGTTCAGATCTGTACTGTTCTGCTGTGCTTGTACTGAATGCTGTAATTCTAACGTTAATCACATGGATACCACCAGGTTTCTTCACTTTTTATTAATATAATAATAATAATAATAATAATTTCATATCGACTGCCATGTGCTGAAATGTATTATTTTTAATCATTTATGAAGGTTTAATGGAAAATCTAATTTTTGAAACTGAAGTGAAATATGGCTTGCAGTGTTGAAACCCTAGGCAGGTCAAACATTGCAAAACTTTAATAATAGCATTGATGTTCCTGATAAAAATCTGTATTAAAGTCAAATGTTCTATATCTAAAATTCATCAACCTATGTCAATTGTGGAGAATTATTAGCCAGACTAAAGTTCTGAACTAAAATATTAATAGATGTACGTTTTACATTCTCGCTTCACCTATTATTGTGATTCACATATTAATCTTGTGATTAAATGGCAGTTTGTCTGTGTGTGTTCTTATAGGCATCTGCTGTGTGTCTGCGCGCCCCCGTTTCAGAGTCCCTGTCCAGGCTACAGAGGGACCAACTTCAGAAGTTTGCACAGTACCTCATTAGCGAGCTACCACAGCAAGTGGGTGGATTTTTAGTCTCTTTTTAATGGTTTAATAACCTAGCTGGTCTTGAGTACTTTATATATCTGAACTTGCTCAGTCATATGTAACCAAGAGGTGCAAAAGCATCTGTGATCTTTTCATGTAGTTGTCATTTCTGCAGTTTCAGATAAGCGTGATATTTTAGAGCTTCGTCTTCATTTGAGAAGCATTTTCAGCCTTGCGGTTTAGAGAGAACGATGAATATAATATGAATATGAAGATAGATGATGAATATCATTCTTATAATACAGATTGAACATATTATTGCTGACAATAAGAAGCTCGCAACTAACTACATTAAAGTATAGATATTTTTGAGCTATTTGAAAAGGCCAGTTTTACTTTTTTTTTTTTTTTTAAAGCACTCTATTGTAAAGTTAAATACCTCAGAGATCTGCCTTTCCACCTTTTAAACACTGTATACAGCTTAATAACAAGCTGAACATGTGCATCTGAAACATGAATGTGCATCTAAGACTTTGTTGTGTGCCACCAGATCTTGCCCACAGCCCAGCGTCTCTTGGACGAGCTTCTTTCCTCACAGTCAACTGCTATTAACACAGTATGTGGAGCTCCAGGTACGGTCACCTCTTTTATTATTGTGATTGGTGCTTTGCTGTAGATATCAGTATCTTTGAGGAGGACTGTTGGTTGTGCTCCTCAAAAGGCTACAAAAGACCATGGTAAATGATTATATTATGTGGTGTTGGGCATTGTTATTGTTCTGGCCTAGAATACCCACTCAGAATTAATTGTTTCTTAGGTGTTGCTGGAGTATAAAATGCCAATGAATATGCATGTGTGCGAACACACAAAGGCACCAGTGAAAGTCACCCCCAATATTACTTGTACTTGGAATGAAGATCTAATTAATAGAGTAGTATCTAATGTCTACTATGTTAAAATGGGTCAGACTGCCTGCTCTGTCGGTCATGTACAAATTGTTCACTAGAGCTTTAACAAGGGACGCTTTTTTCTGTTTCAGGCTGAGTAAATTCAGCTCAGGTGTACTACGCTCCACAAAAACAGCAGTTAACAGCATTTATTTTACATTTACATTTCTAGATATAGATTTGGCAATATGTTTAATTCAAAGTAACTGACGTTTGTAGGCAGAATAACAGTTCATGCTGGCCAACATCAACTCTCCATAACAGTTGATGCTGGCTAGCTAGCAATATAATCAGCACTACTCAGCTTTACTAGTTAGCACTGTTCAACATTCAGAAAGTGTTGTTATAAGCTGAGTAGTGCTAACTGGGATAGTGAGTAATAATGTTAGTATTGCTAGCAGGGGCACTGCAAACAGTGCTCAACTTGTTGATTACAAGACAGCTGTTGCAAAAGCATAAAATAATTGAACTTCTAAAAGGTCAGCATTATTTGTTATGAGCTGGAACAATGCTTTAGATATGAGTGGACTTTTTCATGCATGCCTAGTCCTACAGTTGAAATATAGGTTTTTATTTAACACTACGTAATTACAGATGTGTTGCTATGATGGCTTTGTGGAAACCTAAGTACTACTAGGACAAATATTTCTCACTACGCACTGTAATGTATAGTAGTGTATATAATCCATGTAAGATAGCTAGATACTCATTTAGTTACTGTTTTACAGATCCTACAGCTGGACCTTCGGCCTCTGACCAGAGCACCTGGTACCTGGATGAGTCTACCCTCAGTGACAACATTAAGAAGACACTGCACAAGTTTTGTGGCCCTTCACCTGTAGTGTTCAGGTATGTACAATAAAACTGAAAGGTAAGGGACCTTTTTGCCACATTGAAAATTTCAGTTGTTTATCCAATGTGGTCACAGTATAACATTTGGAAGTGTTAATCATAACATGTGAAGATGTTTGTCCAGCTTCATGTTGCTGCCCATGTCTGTGAGTTTGAAGTTTGTCACCTATTGCTATTGTATAGTAGGTCTTTTTGACCGTCTTCTTATTAAGCCCCTTACCCTTTGAATTGGATGTAAACCACAGGTCGTATTTCCATTCATGAATGGAAAACAAAAACAGTGGATGTGATAACTTCTCAGGACTTCAGGATTCTTATGCGTTAATCACCAGTCTTCCCAGTCTGTCTGTGTGTGTGTGTGTGTGTCACTGTTTATTCATAAATCATTGTAAATCATTGTAGAGCTGTACTACTGTGTGCTAAACATCTGATGATGTTGTTCTCTTTTTGTTTCTAGTGATGTGAACTCCATGTATCTGTCCTCCACGGAGCCCCCTGCCGCAGCTGAATGGGCCTGCTTACTGAGGCCCCTTAGGGGCAGAGAGCCAGAGGGCATCTGGAACCTTCTATCCATCGTCAGGGAAATGTTCAAGAGGAGAGACAGCAATGCTGCCCCTCTGTTAGAGATTCTCACTGAGCAGTGCCTCACATATGAACAAGTATGGGAAAAATGCTCATTTGTTTCCTCAAGTCCTGTATGGCATTAAGGGAGTTTATTGTTTGGTAGAAAAGCACTAGAGATGCACTGATACCAGCTTCACTCTCTGTAGTAACATGTTTTACAGAAAAATAATTTTTTATGCTTTGCATAAAATTTGATGGCATTATCAGCTTGAGAGCAGTCATTAGACAAGGTCACTGAGTGGACAAGAATGACACAAGGTATCCAGTTGCAGAAGACTATATACCCACCACAGACTAAAAGAAGAAAATTGGTATTCAGGATAAGATATTGGCTATTAACATGCCATCATTGCATCACTAGAAAACCAATTATCAATAGCCGAAGCATGGAATTGACAGTACATTCAAGTCCTGATGATATATTACAACACATTTCTCTTTGTCTCTCTGTCTGCATTTTTTGCTCTCTTTGTCTCTTCCTCTACAGATCATTGGTTGGTGGTACAGTGTACGGACGTCTGCATCCCACAGCAGTGCCAGTGGACACACAGGCCGCAGTAATGGGCAGACGGAGGTGGCAGCTCATGCATGTGCCAGCATGTGTGATGAGATGG
This sequence comes from Pygocentrus nattereri, assembly GCF_015220715.1. Lineage (NCBI taxonomy): Eukaryota > Metazoa > Chordata > Actinopteri > Characiformes > Serrasalmidae > Pygocentrus > Pygocentrus nattereri. The sequence continues at coordinate 44,807,236 of NC_051215.1, forward strand.
TGGTGCTTTGGAGGCTGGCCGTGCTTGACCCCACCATGAGCCCCCAGAGGTGAGGCGCCTAAAGGTTTATCAGTAAACCTATACCTCCCTTCCCCGTAATCAATTTTTTTTGTATATTTCTTTCTGTCTCCCGTTTATCAAACAGGTAACTGGGTCAGTTTTGTGCGTCAATGAAATGATCAGGTTAAATAGGTGCTTCAATTCACAAGAGATGAGATACAATCAAAAATCAAATTGCAACGTCTAAAATGATCTCGGCTCTCAGACCCCTGAGTCTTCTGTCACGTAAATGATTGTTCATTGAAACCATGATTTCAGCCTCTCTGTGATTTCACATAGTACTGTTAATGCATTCCATTTACCCAGTTGCTTGCTAAGTAGTAGTGTCTGTGCTCTCACAGTGGACAAGAAAAAGCACTCATTTGTACGTACTTCTTTGTGATTTAGCACAGTAATTCTTAAACCTGTCCACAGGGAACCCCACACGTTCCACATTTTTGCTCTATTCTTATGTGTTGGGAGTTGGGATGGAACAAAAATGTGAATTGTCTTTGGGTATTTGAGGATAGGTTTGAGAACCACTGTGCTAAATCACAATGAAGTGTGCACAAATGAGCTTTTTTTTTTTTTCTACAAATGAGAATTTTATTTGTGTCCACTGTGAGAGTCCAGACACCTCTTAGGCATTCCTTTACATGTTCATGTGAGAAGTATGAAGTGTATAAAATATGATTACAGTCAGTCACAATAAGCTGTACAAATTCCTTAAAATAATAATTGTGCATGATTGTGGTGACAGTTATTTTAAGGTGCCACTTAAAATATATTGCAAATTTTCTTATTGTTCTTAATCTGATGCAGAAACATAAATTTAGCTTCATGTGATTCATCACCCCACCCCCCCCTTCATATAGGCGTTTGGAGCTTGCTGCCCAGCTCAAGCAGTGGCACCTCAAGGTGATTGAGATTGTGAAGCGTGGACAGCACCGCAAGTCCCTGGACAAGCTCTTCCAGGGTTTTAAACCAGCCGTCGAGTCCTGCTACTTCAACTGGGAAGTGGCTTACCCTCTGCCAGGCATTACCTACTGCAGCACAGATAAGAAGAGTGCCTCTTTCTGTTGGGCCAGGGCAGTGCAGCAGCAGAGGGGGGCCAAGGTAGGGACAAGTGGGGAACCTTTAGAGCCTGGAGGAGCAGGAGGAGGTGGGCGTGGTGGGGGAACTGAAGTAGGAGGTTCTGAACACAGATCACGTAGCAGCTCTCACACACCTCAGCAAGAAGTGGCTGTGCGACCCAAGGAGACCATTGTGAGCAAGAGGAAAGGCATGTCAGGAGTCAACAGTGGAGGAATGTTGGTGCGGTTAGGTGGTGGAATGTCCTTGTCTTTAGATGAAGGTACAAAGGGCACATACAAAGCTGGTGGTTCCTCATCTTCAGCTAGCAGCAAAGCCAAACTGACCCAGAGCAGCAAGAGCTCATGTGGAGGCTCTGGTGCTGTTGGAGGGAAGCACCCCAGTGCTAAGCGGCGCACCAGTAGTGAGGACAGCTCTCTGGAGCCTGATATGGCTGAGCTGAGCCTGGATGATGGCTCAAGCCTGGCCTTGGGAGCAGAAGCAAGTAACACGTTTGACTTTCTGCCACCACCGCCGGAGATGCTGCCCTCACCTAGCCCTCTGCTCCGAGAACCACGCAAGTATAGTAGCAGTAGCAACAGTATTGCCAAGGACCGCACATTTGAGGGTAAACGTGTCACGCACTCAGCAATACCACTGGCAGCAGATGGACCTCACTGCTTCTCTAAAGAGAACCCCATGGTAGTAGCAGTAGAGAAAGAAGTTGATGTAGAAGCAGAACTTGAGGAAAATGGAGCTGATGAGGATCCAGTAGACGATGCTAGGCCCTCTACATCAGCAGCTATGGCAGTCCCCGTCACAGCCAAGGCTCCTCGAGACCGGAGAGAGGGTGATGGAAGCAGCACAGCAGGGACTCCTGGCCCACAAGGCCCAGAAGCAGCAGCAGCAGCTGGTGGGGACCCCGTTGGTGAGGATGACTATCAGGTAAGGGACTGACGAATCAGAAAGTCTGGATTTAGTTAATTTTTGTAGTCTTAGCAAAGGAAAGTTTTAAAAATGTGTGAACCACTGGCCTAGACAAATACAACTTTTCATGTACACCTACCAACCACAGTTGGTTTTCTGGTACATTAAACCTGCAGCGAGATACTGTTGCGAAATTGATACTGTTGCGAAGCTGAAGTCAGATTCTCTTTCGAATTTTCCTGGTCCACCTTAAATGTTGCTGCACTGCCATTCTGTCGCCTCAGGCAGAATTGAAGGTGTAACGGGAAAATTCGAGCAAGAAGCTGGAGAATAAGAAGCGACTTCAGCTTCATACAATAGTTGAACACTGGGAGACTTTTTACAATAAACTGCTCTACTTTTGAGGAAAGGTTTTCTGGCAGAGATGAGAGGAAAGCAGCTATAGCTGAAGCTTAATGCAGAGCAAAGCAAGTCTGTAGACATTTCAAAGCACATCATTCAAAAGTTTGCTCTTCTTTTACCAGGCCTATTATCTCAGTGCTGCTTCTGAGGAGGGGGCAGAGAGAGGAGTACCAGACAACAACCATGAAGAGGAACCAGACATATTTGCTGGGATCAAACCTCTGGAGCAAGAAGGGCGAATGGAGGTAAGATTTTGTTATCGCTGATGTTGTCCTCAATGTTATTTCCTTTTAATTATGAACTTCATTTCAATTACTGCACATTAAATGTGTGCGTTATAATGTTTGTTATAATGTAAACAACCCCCCCCCCCCCCTCCCCCATGTGCAGGTGCTGTTTGCATGTGCAGAGGCCCTGTATGCTCATGGGTACAGTAATGAAGCATGTCGTCTGGCAGTGGAGCTAGCAAGGGATCTCCTGGCCAACCCTCCTGACCTCAAGGTTGAACAGCCACAGACGAAGGTAACCCACACATCGGCCTAACACTCTTGCCATCCTTTAAATCAAGGTTTAAATTAAAATGCTTTAGTGATATGGACACTCTTGAAGCCAGAGCACAGTGACCAGTCCTTTGCAAATAAACACAGCAAGGAAGCATTAAATAAAAATCAGTGTAGAGAAACTTAAACCATTGTGTTTTGGACACCTATCCTGTCTTAAATCCTTTGTCTTTTATTGTTTTAAACCTGTGAATCATTTTTCTTTTTTTTATTAGGGTAAGAAGAGTAAGGTGTCGACCAGCAAGCAGACACAAGTGGCTACCAACACCTTGTCTAAAGCAGCCTTCCTGCTGACAGTCCTGAGCGAGAGGCTGGAGTTCCATAATCTCGCCTTTAGCACCGGCATGTTCTCCCTGGAGCTCCAGAGACCTCCAGCCTCCACCAAGGCCCTGGAGGTACACATCACTCTTCTAACTCCAGGAGCATCTTTTATTTTTATTTATACTTGCCATTTAAACCTCAAACAACACAGTTTTTGCCTTTGAGTACTTCAGCCTGGTTACCAGACACTCAGATTCAGCCAGGTATAGAAAGTCCCATAATTAAACAAATGATTTAGGACGGACATTCAAGCAAAACATTTTGCTTATTCTGTGTACCTTTTGAGTGGTGTTTTCTGTTTTTAGGTGAAGCTGGCGTATCAGGAGTCAGAAGTAGTTGCTTTGCTGAAGAAGATTCCTCTTGGGCTGGTGGAGATGACCGCCATAAGAGACAGAGCTGAGCAGCTGCGTGATGGAAACTTCTGTGATTATCGGCCAGTTCTGCCTCTCATGTTGGCCAGTTTTATATTTGATGTTTTGTGCACCCCTGGTGAGTCTTGGAGATATGTAATTCTGTGTAATATGATGCTACATGTTTAGGCTCATGGTGTCTGCAAAATTGGCTTGAAGCTGATCTAAAGCCACATCACTTTAATCTGTTTTGAAAGTAACTGCTCAGATTTAGAGATTAGCATTTGGCCCTTCAGAGTCGACAAGTATTAAACTCTTTCACAGTATTTTCCAAATAAATCATGGTATCACCGGTATCCAATGACATTTAAATGTCAGTAGTAAAGTTAATGAACCAGTGCTTCGTGGAGTACTAGTTCTCTGTGCTTAAAGAATGTCTTAGGGTGTTTTCACACACATCCCAAATGCTTCAGTCCACACCTAGCACTGATTCTGGACTCGTTTGGATTGATCTCACACACAAGAATTTCGTCCCAACCGTAGATCAATTGCACAGTTCCACACGTCACTTTTCTGCCCATCAACTGTTGCTGCTTTTTGTTGTTTTACTTGGGTAAAAGCATTCAGGTTACAAATAACAGTACATTTTTCACAATTGACTAAACATACTGAACTCATAAAGCAAGTGGTCTTGGGTCCTGAAAAAACTCTAGTGTTAAAATGCCCTTAGAAACTTGACAAGTATTAATTTAGGTTTTTTTAGATTGGCTTCTCTTGATGTTGCTTTAATGGTCCCTTGCACAGTATGGAAAAGGAAAATTTACCATTTATTTGGTTTATGGTTGTTTTTGTATCAAAATACTCTGAAGTACCCAGAAAAACATGCATTACAGTAACTTTTGTCATATATCAATACTGCAAAATCTAAAGGTCAGTATTATGTGACACCAAAACTTTTTATCAGTTTAGATGATATTGCCAAGCATTAAAATAAACTTTACTACTGAATCTACTATCTGCTAATGATCTAATGCACAGACAGTAAACGAGTGGCTTTAAAATTTTTTAGATTAATAGAATTTTAGCTGTAGAAAATCCATCAATCTGATTGTTTTGAACGTTCACTAAATCTGGCAAATACATTTTTTTCATCTCTTTTCATGTCTGTTTTGTAATAGTGGTCTCTCCGACGGGTTCCCGCCCACCCAGTCGAAACCGTAACAATGAGATGCCAGGTGATGAAGAGCTGGGCTTTGAAGCTGCAGTTGCTGCCTTAGGTAAGAATGGGTAAGAGTGGGTTAGCAGTTTTGTGTGTGTATTGAAAACATGTATGACTAAGAATTAAATGACCTAATGTAAGTCTTTATATTGTTCTCTCAGGTATGAAAACTACAGTTAGTGAAGCGGAACATCCTTTGCTATGCGAGGGCACTAGGAGGGAAAAGGGAGACCTTGCTTTGGCCCTTATGATTACCTACAAGGATGACCAGAGCAAGCTGAAAAAGGCAGGTTCTTTAAATTGATATATAACTGCTAACATCTGTATTGCAATCTCCATAATTTTTAGTGTGCAAAAAAAAGCTAAAATAAATAAAAATGACAAATTTGAACTAAGATGCAAGACAAGACTATTGCTTGTGATTATAGGAGCATTACTTGAGCTAGTGCAAAGTGATGCTATGTGACTCATGATGTTTTACAATGAGCCTCTCTAATTTTTAGTGTGTATATATGTATGTATATATGTATGTATGTATGTATGTATGTCCGTACACACAAGTGCAATCATATTTATGTTAACAGCTTTGAACACCCATGTCTGCAGATTTTAGACAAGCTTCTGGACCGTGAGAGTCAGACTCATAAGCCTCAGACGCTGAGTTCGTTCTACTCCAGTAAGCCAGCCACAGGGAGCCAGAAGAGCCCATCAAAACACACCACCCATGGGACTGGTGGAGCTGCAGGGGGTGTGTCCAAACATGCAGCACCCACAGCAACGGGAAGTTCAGCTTCTGTGCAGGGTGTAGCCAGCGGAGGGGCGACTGGACAGCAAAGTGGGCTTACAGGCAGTGGTGTCCAAAGCACGGCAACAGGAGAAGCAGTTGGCGAGAACCGAGAACAAGGTGAGCCAAAACCCACACTGCTAAAGATCAGGATGAAGCCTTTATAACCGCCAATAATGTGAGGACTGAGCCACAGTGAGTTAGGTCTGTATCAATTAATATGGGCCTTAACAATGCTTATGACACAGTATATCGTGGGAATCTCTAGGCAGTTCTCGATTTGGTTTGATTTTGATTCAGGGTGTTAAGATCCTTTTTTAAATGATTCTTAATGCATCTTTAATTTTTCTAATTTTGAGTTCCCCTTCCCCACCACCTGTCCTTGTGGCTATATCACCCCTCCACTCTTGCGGGAGGGCTTTCCACAAGATTTTTGCGTTTGAATTAATGTAATTCTTTAGCGTTATTTTACGGACCTTGGTTTGTGCACAAAGTTATGTTCGAACAGGAAAGGAGCTTTCCTAAACTGTTGCCTAAAAGTTGGAAGCCTATAATTGTCCTCAATATCCTTGTATGCTGAAGCGTTAACATTACTTCTCACTGGAATGAAGGGGCTTAGCCCAAACCCAGAGAAACAGCCCCAAACCATTATCCCTCCTCCTCCAAACTCCACTGTTGGCACTATGCCTTTGAGTAGGTAGTGTTCTTTTGGCATCTGCCAAACTCACATTTGTCCAACAGAGAGACAGATAGTAAAGCTCAATTCAGAGTACGTTTCCTCTGCTCCAGAGTCACCTGGTGGCATGTTTTACCCCACTCAGTACAATGATTAGCATTGTCCATATTGATCTTGGGCTTGTGTGCAACTATTCAGCCATGGAAACCCTGGTTGAGTCGTGCGAGTTTTGCGTGGTCTACTACTTTGTTGCTCAGCTGTTGCTGCTGCACTTCACAGTAATAAAATTTACAGTGAGTTAGTGAGAGACTGCATTTTTCCTCCTTGAGGCTGAATTTCTCTAAAATGTCCTATTTCATTATAAAAAAAGAGCTTTGATAAAAATCTGATGTTTTCTGAACTCAGAAAGTGATTAAGAATCTTAAGAGAGAATCCTGACACATCTATCAGTTATTTTTCCCACCACTAGTAATTATACCACCTAATGCAATTGCATTGTATAATAATAATAAGTAAGTCTTCTTAACCAACAACAGCATGTTTAGCATCATTAATCACAGTCCCAGCTCCAGGCTTCCAGCTCTAGTCTCACTACTAGGTTGTGTAATAACACAGGTGCAGTCATTTTTTCATTCCAATTTTATCCACTATGTAATAATGATATCAAATTGTAAACCATGTATGATGTGTGTGATTACTTTCTTATGAATTAATGCAACCTTACTGTATATCAGTCTTTGAATGTGCTGGCCAGTAACAGTTCATTTGCAGTTCATTCAAAGACGATATACAGTAAGTATTCAGTAAATTCAATATTCAGCAAAAAGAATCTAATCTTACTGTATATCAGTCTTTGACTGTACTGGCCAGTAGCAGTTTATTTGCAGTTGAGGTCACCTCAACTTTACTTTTTATAGTCATTGTGCTGTGCTACTGTTTCTAACCCCTGTGTTTGTGTGTGTTTATGGCAGACGGAGCTCAGTCATCCTCATGTGATCAGCAGAATGAGGTTGCCCCCTTTAAGCCTGAGGGTACAGTGCCCAGCCGTCTGGCGCTTGGTGGGCGTGGGGCCTATGGAACACGCTGCTGGGGCTCACCTGTACGGCAGAAGAAGAAGCACACAGGTAAGAAAATGTACTGACATGCAGCACCATTGAACTACCCCTGTAATTAATGTTACTTTAACCTCTATACAGTGGACGCATGAAATCTCTTTCACATTGACCACAGAGACTAAAAAAAGTGTCTATGGTTTGCTTTATAGTCCTGTTAGTCCTATTAGCTTATTTCCTAAATGTCACAAAAGGTGTCTCTTATTTGGCTGTTACTGACTTGTTCTCTCTCAGGTATGGCAAGCATTGATAGTAGTGCTCCTGAGACGACCTCCGACAGCTCCCCTACGCTCAGCCGACGCCCACTGCGAGGTGGGTGGACAGCTGCCTCTTGGGCAAGGGGTCAAGACAGCGACAGCATCAGCAGCTCGTCTTCTGATTCATTGGGCTCTTCGTCATCCAGTGGGTCACGAAGAGCTGGAGGAGGAGCCCGAGCTAAGAGCACGGACACCAGCAGGTGAGAGAGAAGCAGAAGTAATGGAGATGACGTTGGCTAAATTGTCTAACTTAGAAGTTTTAGATTTATTGGAAAGTTTAATTAAAATTTTATCGCTGTGAATTAAAAGCTAAAAAGGTGCTAGAAAAGCTCCAGTGGATTCGGTTTTCCTTTAAGAAGGTTGCTGAACTTTCCTAGCACAAAGGATTTAATTGAGAAACAAAGCAGAGAATGAATCCAGGATTCATGCGTGTTTTTTTTTTTTTTTTTTTTTTTTTTTTTTTTTTTTTTTTAAGAAAGCAGCAGTACTAGACAGCATCATAGTACATCTACTTAAAGTATGTCTATTTTTATTCAAGTATGAGCACTTTTGAGACTTTTATCTGGATTACATAACACAGTATTTTCATTGATTCACAGCAGAATGTGCCGAAGAGGGAGAAAACTGGATTCTCTGATATCTAGAAGAATATAATGCAATTCAATCATAATTTAATAATAATCATTAAACATTTTTAATTAACTGATTTGTTTGACCTGTTCAACCCCTGTAGAAGCTAGAAAGCTGACCATAGCTACACAGCTACAGCTTTGTAGTGTTGCCTGTGCAGGTCAAGGCAAGGTACCGGTGCTATGTTTCTCTACACTTTTTCCATTGTGTTGTATTGGACTTGTGTTGCTGGGTAAGAGCTGTGTAATGTTAGGCTACATAAGACTTACAGGAGCTTGTCATGACAACTGACATAACTCTACATAAATGCTGATAAACGCCTATTCCAATAGGCAT